>NC_133326.1:407933618-408233618 GCF_042186555.1 Aquarana catesbeiana | reverse complement strand
ACACGAGGTGACTGGATGTTGTCACTCAACCTGAAGGATGCATATTTGCATTTCCCGGTGCATCCGCATTTCCACAAATATCTTCGGTTTGCAGAGGCAGACCAACACTTCCAGTTTGTGTGCCTAGCATTAGGCCTGTTCACATCACCCAGAGCGTTTTCCAAAATGTTACTATCGGTAATAGCTATTGTATGCAGACAAGGCTACAAGCCTTTCGCTACATGGACGACATCCTGCTGGCCTGGCACATGACCCTACCCATGGACGATGCAGTGTCCTTTAAGGATCCACTAGATAGAAGGATGGACGCAGACATGAAAAGGGCTTACACATCCACAGGCAGCACATGTAGAACAGTGTTAGCACTTATTTTCGTGGCCATGGTCATTAGCGCATGGGCTGAGAAGATAGAGGCAGATTTGCAGTTGGGTGCAGACACATGAGCGGCCCTCAAGCTACTGAGCAATATTAAACACTCAGGTGAAGCAAGGGAAGCAGCGATCGATTATTTACGATGCTCAGCAAAGGCCATGCAATACTCTGTAATGGTGAAGAGAGCTCTATGACTCAAGTCATGGAACCGCCTTGTTTGAGAATAGGATGGAACCAGCAATCTCAAAGGTCACGGGGGCAAATCAGGTATGCTCCCACAAGACGTGAAACCAAGACAGAGACGCTATCCAGAAAAGAAGCAGTACCCAAACAAAGTGAGAGAATTTAGGCCCTTTACGCCTCTCAGAGAGTACAGAGGGAGCAAGGACGGCCCCTGCACAACAGCAGAAACCCTTTTGAGAATTTCTCTGTCCAGACAGAGGCAGTGGGTGCCAGGTTACCCAGATACGCCCAAGTCTGGACGGAGCAAGTCAGAGACCCCTGGGTCACAGACGTGGTCCAGTCAGGTCATCGTTGGAGATTTCTATTCCTTCCCGTAATTCCCCATTTTACTTCAACAGGGTTACCACGCGACAGAAGGTGCGGGTAATATTCAAGTGCATTCAAATGCTACTACAGAAGGGTGCAATAGAACCAGTACCAGAGCAAGAACAGAGGGATGGTTTCTATTCGCCACTTTTCCCAATTCAGAACAACAGGCGACTAAAGGCCCCTCCTGGATCTAAGAAGCTTGAACAAGACAATCTCGGTCCAGAGTTTCAGGAAGGAGTCCTTACAACTAGTAGCGCAGGCCCTCACACGAGGTGACTGGATGTTGTCACTCAACCTGAAGGATGCATATTTGCATGTCCCGGTGCATCCGCATTTCCACAAATATCTTCGGTTTGCAGAGGCAGACCAACACTTCCAGTTTGTGTGCCTAGCATTAGGCCTGTTCACATCACCCAGAGCGTTTTCCAAAATGTTACTATCGGTAATAGCTATTGTATGCAGACAAGGCTACAAGCCTTTCGCTACTTGGACGACATCCTGCTGGTAGCGCAAAGTCTGCAGGTCTTGTCAGACCATCGACAAATGCTAATCAACACCTTACAAGAGTTCGGTTGGCTCATCAGTTGGGCGAAGAGTCAGTTAGAACCCAGACAGAGACTACTGTTTCTGGGTGCGATTCTTGACAACAGGAACACGACAGAACTGCTGAGGGAAAAGATGGCAGCCCTCTTGATCAAGATGAAAGAGACATTGAAAATGACTTACCTTTCGGCATCACGTTGCCTCAGTCTCCTGGGGACACTTTTGGCCACAATCTCGATGGTCAAATGGGCCCATTGGAAGATGTGGAAGATGACTTGGAGTTAATGGCAACCACAGACAATGCAAAATGCAGGCAATTTCTGTCCAGAGTGAGGTTCCAAGAAGCGGAAGCAGTGGATGCTCTAAACTCCAGATGTAAGTGCAGACTAGCATATGTCTTCCTCCCGATTGCACTAATCTTCAGACTACTCAACAGAATAAGAGCACACCCTGGACTGGTGATAGCAATAATACCAATATGGCCACGCAGACCATGGTTCCCTTTACTGCAGTCCTTAGCGGTGGAACCTCCGATTCCGCTTCTGGACATACTAGATCTCCTACAACAAGCTCAAGTAGTACATGCAGACCCAGAAGTACTGTACTTAGCAGCCTGGAGGCTGAGGGGAGGAGATTATAGGAAGCAGGAGATTCGGCTGCGGTGGTAAAAACACTGTTGGGAGCAAGAGTGCCCACTACTAACCAGACCTATTTGAGGGTCTGGGAGAAATTCAAATCCTTCAGAAATTGGATCCTAGAGTACCACAGGAACCACAAGTACTGGAATTTTTACAAACGGGCCTGGATAAAGGCTGTAGCGTAAACATGCTGAGGGTGCATGTTTCAGCCCTGACAGCGCTAACAGGGGTTAAGTGGGCCTCGTGGTGTCTAATCCATCAATTCTTGAAGACATGTGCAAGAATTCGTCCCACAGAACGATCATATTTCCACCGTGGGACCTTCAAATAGTGTTGGAATTACTGTCACAAGCCCCCTTCGGGGGGGAGCAGACTACATCATTATGGGATGTCTCCTTGAACGCACTGTTCCTCATGGCGATCACCTCAGGAAGGAGGGTGTCAGACATACAAGCCTTCGGCTACAAACCACCATACTGCTGCCACCTTGCAGGCAGAGTGGTACTGCGGACCCTTCCACACTACAGGCCTAAGGTCAATACATCCTTTCATCAAAACCAGGAAATAGTACTCCCAACATTTCAGATGGCAGCGCTTCACAGTCTGGACATCGGATCCATCTTGAGAACCTACATAGAGATGGCAACCTCCTTCAGAAAAACAGAAAATCTGTTCATCATTCCAGCAGGAAGCAGAAAGGGGCTGGGGGCGTTCACAAGGACATTAGCATTGTGGCTAATCAAGGTCATACGGAGAGCTTATGTCGCAAAGGGTCTGGAACCCCTAGCAGACCTAAGGGCTCACTTCACCAAGGAGATGACGGCATTGTGGGCTGAATTCTGGGGAGTTACCCCTGAACTGATCTGCAGGGCCGTAACCTTTAATACGTTCCTGAGTCACTATAAGGTGGACCCCGCGGCCTTAACGACAGTGCAGTTTGGCCGCTCCGTATTGGAGGGAACTGCCTAAAACAAAAAATGATTTTATATATATATATATATATATATATATATATATATATATATATATATATATATATATATTATATATATATATATTTATATATATATTTAGAAAGAGAGAGAGAGAGAGAGAAATATATAATAAACACTACAGCATTACCCACCCATCTTGTCTGGTGATTGTTACATCCCATACGTATATGCTGCCATGCTTGTGTCAGGAAAGAGGAAAATGTTATACTTACCTGACGGTAGGTAATTTTCCTTTCCTGATGCAAAGCATGACAGCATATAGGTCCCTCCCTACAGGGGTTTTGCAGTGATACTAAGTTACGAGAATGCTGCCTGCAGGGAGGAGACTTACTTATATAGCAGGGCCGATCCTAGGGTCACAGACGCCTGGGTGCATTAATATTTCTGGCGCCCCCAAATGGGCGTGGTCATGTTACAAACTCCTCCCCTTTACACATGTTTCTATGGCAACGACTCAAACACAGAGATGCTCCCCTAAGAAGTCTTCTAGGATCCTCCCATGATCTTCTAACAATAAAAAAAAATACAAGACGAGCTTACACTAATGAGTCTCTCTGATGCACACAGAGAGGGCTTCTGTTAGAAAGAGCCCCCAGACATAGTACAGGAGACGGTCAGAGACTGCAGACATGATACAAGAGACGGTCAGAGACTGCAGGCATATTACAGGAGATGGTCAGAGACTGCAGACATATTACCTGAGATGGTCAGAGATAGTACAGGAGATGGTCAGAGACTGCAGACATAATACAGGAGATGGTCAGAGACTGCAGACATATTGCAGGAGATGGTCAGAGACTGCAAACATATTGCAGGAGATGGTCAGAGACTGCAGACATATTGCAGGAGATGGTCAGAGACTGCAGACATACTACAGGAGATGATCAGAGACTGCAGACATAGTACAGGAGATGATCAGAGACTGCAGACATAGTACAGGAGATGATCAGAGACTGCAGACATAGTACAGGAGATGATCAGAGACTGCAGACATAGTACAGGAGATGGACAGAGACTGCAGACATAGCACAGGAGATGGTCAGAGACTGCAGACATAGTACAGGAGATGATCAGAGACTGCAGACATAGTACAGGAGATGATCAGAGATGATCAGAGACTGCAGACATAGTACAGGAGATGGTCAGAGACTGCAGACATAGCACAGGAGATGGTCAGAGACTGCAGACATAGTACAGGAGATGATCAGAGACTGCAGACATAGTACAGGAGATGGTCAGAGACTGCAGACATAATACAGGAGATGAACGGAGACTGCAGACATAGTACAGGAGATGATCAGAGACTGCAGACATAGCACAGGAGGCGGTCAGAGAGTGCAGATATAATACAGGAGATGGTCAAAAGACTGCAGACATACTACAGGAGATAATGGCCGATCTGCCCTCTCACCTGACCCAGCAACAACGATTCCTCTGATCAGGAGTCAGCTCACTCTGAATTGCCCGTGGCGACTCCGCTGGGTAGAGCCCAGATCTGCATTCTGGCAATGACTCCATTCCTTTCTCCGCAGGGCAGCGGGGTTCTTTCTCTGATGGTGTTCCCTCAGCACTGTCCTCTCCCTCTGGAGTCCTGGGTGAACTTCCCTGAAAGCTTTCCCGGGCTCCTGGCTCTCTCTCTATCCCATTCAGCTGGGCATGCTGTGTGGGCTGCAGTTTCCGTGTTACAATGGGGCTGCCAGTCCTCGGGACTACATGTCCCACAATCCTCTTCTCTGATTATATTTTTATTCTATTTCTTCCCTGGCCGATATGAAGGCGGGGGAAGAAACATAGTGGGGAAGCTGTGCTGGCAAGCGCTGCTCACTAGTACAGCAGCGCGAGGAGAGGGAGAGGGAGGGGAGGGAGAGGGAGGGGGGAAAGAAGAGCCCACAGCTGCAGTGATGTCACTATGGTTGGTGTCACCCAGTGCGGTAAAACATGGTGTCATCCCCCTCTCCACCAACTATAGTCGCCCCTCAGTACAGACTCCCTCCATTAAGTATAGACCCCCTCCGTCAGTGCAGACGCCCCACTAAGTATAAACCCCTCCCTCAGTACAGACCTTCCTTCATTAGTACAGACCCCCTGACAAACCACCCCCCTCCATTAGTACAGACCCCCCCATAAACCACCCCCCATTGGTACAGACCCCCCTCAGGGCAAACTACCCCCCTCCATTAGTACAGACCCCCCTCCATTGGTACAGACCCCCCACACAAACCACACCGCTCCATTAGTACAGACTCCCCCCATAAACCACCCCCCTCCCTTAGTACAGACCACCCCCCATTAGTACAGACCCCCCTCAGGACAAACTACCCCCCCTCCATTAGCACAGACCCCCCACACAAACCACCCCCCTCCATTAGTACAGACCCCCATAAACCACTCCCCATTAGTACAGACCCCCCTCAGGACAAACCACCCCCCCTCCATTAGTACAGACCCCCCCACCAACCACCCCCCCTCCATTAGTACAGAGTAGACCCCCCACAAACCACCCGCCTCCATTAGTACAGATCCCCCTCCATTAGTACAGACCCCCCCACAAACCCCCCCTCCATTAGTACAGACCCCCCCTCCATAAGTACAGACCCCCCTCAGGACAAACCCCCCCTCCATTATTACAGACCCCCCCGATAAACTAACCCCCCCATTAGTACAGACCCCCTTCAGGACAAACTACCCCCCCTCCATTAGTACAGACCCCCCGATAAACTAACCCCCCCATTAGTACAGACCCCCTTCAGGACAAACTACCCCCCTCCATTAGTACAGACTCCCCCCAACAAACCCCCCTCCTCTATTAGTACAGACTCCCCCCCACAAACCCCCCCTCAGGACAAACCCCACCCGGGCGTGCAGCCACGCCACCCGGGTGGAGAAGATCGTGACCGTGACCGGCACGGACCGCCCCGCCCCCCCAACGACGTCACTTCGCGGGTCTCTCTCCGAACAGAGACAGCCACTCCGATCTCCTCTGACAGGAGGATGGAGCGGGCGGGGACGGACTTGGGCAGGAATTACAGCGGCGGCGGAGAGAGCGGCCTGTGGACACCAACAAGGAGAGGAGGAGGAGGGAGGGGAGCACTCTGGCGCTTGAGCGCCCCCACCTCTGTGGCGCCTGGGTGAACTGCACCCCGTGCACCCGCCTAGGATCGGCCCTGTTATATAGTATAACCAGTCCTGGAATTGGGCAGGGGACAGAGCCCACCCATACGTATATGCTGTCATGCTTTGCATCAGGAAAGGAAAATTACCTTACCAAAAGTGGAAGAAAAATGCATGACCAATAAATCCTATAGACCTCTTCATACCAGTCAGTTGCGTTTTTAAAAGTCCTACATGCTGCATTTTTGTTGTGCACCAAAAATGCACCTCCCCATTAAAATGAATGGAAAACACATTGCAAAAAAAGATTCAAAAACGCATCTGCAGTTGCATTTTCGCTGCATTTTTTGAGTCACATGTCCTTTTTTTTTACAGGTGCAAACTGCAGCAAAAATGCATATGCGTTTTCACCATGTTTTTGCAACAGAGCAGTGTGAAAGCAGCCTAAATGTTTCAAAAAGTACTTCAAGTGAGATGAACTTGAGCACCACCAGGCACTCCTTCATACACATTCAGGAATTTACCATCTGATGATTGATCTCTTTGTTGCTATCAGAGAGGTAGCAGCCTAGAACCAAAACAGGGTCCGCCCATACTACATTTCAATTATGAGTCTGCTTCTTTGAAGGAAAAATCACTTTACAGCAGATCCAGCGGAACCAATTTTTACGTCTATTGCTTTAGCGCTATCAACACACACACACCTCAATTATCCTATTTTAATTTTTTTTTTCTTTCTGTGAATATTAGTGTAGATTCATCCAAACAGTCAAGAAATGTTGATGCCCAGCTATCTAAAATCCAGAATTGTATGATTTTCCACAGATAACAAGAATCTGCAAGCATATATACAGAAAATAAACCTTTTCTGAATTTTTGTCCCCTGCCGTGCCCTAGCTGCACCGATGGAGGAAAAGATTCTTTGGAATACACTGAATTCTAATGCCATGCTATATTTGTCAGTTTTTTTATGGTTAATTAAATTAGCATTATATATGAACATGGACATTTTTCTCTGAGGTGTCACCTGATTAAGATTTTGATACAATGTATGAATAAAGTATGGATAAAGTCCCAAGAAAAATTGTCTGCATGCACATACTCTGTGGATAAACATGTGAGTGAAAACACTGTTTATGCAATATAATTTTTATTCTAAATTGTTCATACAATTATAAAATATATTAATTAAACACATGAAAACAGTATCAAACAACCCTTGTATAACTGCTTCAAAAGTAAAAGTTATTACATTGAAAATAATTTTTTTTTTTTTTTTTTTAACAATTATCTCAAATGTTTTAAACTGAACACGAAAACCAAATATAGTTTAAGCTGACTCTATTATATTTTTTCCAATTACACTAACACATGCATTCACGTTTAACCACCTCAATACCGAACATGTTCCCCTTCCTGTCCAGGCCATTTTTAAATTTTCAGAGCTGTCACACTTTGAATGACAATTACCCAGTCATGCAACATTGTAACCTAATGAAATCTATCATCATCATATTTTTTTTGGAAAGATAGAGCTTTCATTTGGTGGTATTTAATCAACACTTTTATTTATTTATTTATTTTTTTGCTATATAAATGAAAAACTACCAAAATTTTTGAAAAAAAACCCCTAGCTTTTCTTGGTTTCTGTTATAAAATGTTGCAAATAAAATATCTTACTTCATAAATTTAGGCCAAAATATATTCTGCTGTATTTATTGTATATGTCAATGTATAGCATTTAGTCTGTGTGAAAGTTATAAAGTCTACAATCTACGGTATATATATTTGAAAATTGGTCAATTCTTCTTTCCTCCCCTTCCCTTAGTCCCTAACTCAGCAAGAGGGCTTGGAAGCATTGTTGCTGCTAAACTGGATACCTTATTGATATTTCAAACTTTGTGCCTTAATATGTACTATGTATGTATTCTGACTCATCACTTTCCTAAAAAAAAAAAGAAAATTTATCAATCCTGATGTACTGAAGGCCAGTCTCATTTCTTGAGGTCCTAAAATGCCAGGACAGTACAAATACCCCCCAAATTACCCCTTTTCGGAAAGCAGACAGTCCAAGGTGTTTAGTAAGAGGCATGGCAAGTTTTTTGAAGTTGTAATTTTTTTGTCACAAATTTTTGGAATTGTAAGAAATTAAATAAAATGACACCAGGTGAATTGTCTGTGCATTGTTTGGCTTTAATAAACTAGAAGTTTGCTTTTATGGTGAGCAGCTCTCCCGTCCTTGTTTTGGATTATTTCAAAGTTACATGTAATCATTTCTGCTTTTGTTCCTTTATGGGGGATGGGTAGTTAACAGCTTATAGACAGAAGATAAAATAGTTTTATGCTTCCAGTTCAATTTGCAGGAAGTGACAATTACACTGTATCAACAAGTATTTTCTGCACTTGCTGAAAATGTTCTTAGCCTGAACAATGAAAACTAATGCAGCCTTGAACAGTGCAACATATTACATTTTTTAAAAAAGTTAAGTCATTCATATTCTGCTATTTTGAACATACATGTTAATGTTACAATTTATAAGTTGATTGTAGCCATGTTTTGTATTTCTATCAAAACACCTGACTTAGCATTATGCTTGGTATGGTTTTTAATTATAAAAGTTATTTTTAAGTCTGGACTGAAAAAAATTGTTAGGTCAAAAAAAAATATCCTGTAGTTTTAGTCAATAAATATAATTATAGCAATCAGTGCGAAAAACCTTAAACAAATGAATAAAAAGCAAGACAATAAATAAAATAAATTGAGAATGCTAGCCAGCCAAACACTGTATAAGTGATTCCACAACATCTCTAGTAAATAAAAAAAAATTTAATCAGTGTAACACAGCAAAAATTCTTATTAAACAGTCCAAAAAGTCCCATAAAGATGTGGTGACATACACCTCTAAACTGTGAATATATCATGAAATAAATAGAAACAAAACAATGTAGGTAAAAATCTTCTGTGGATATTTGCTCATCTACTTCAAAGCACCCCGTGCCTAATCTCTTCATGCACTGTGAGTATCCGTCACCAAAACGAAGAGCCTGCTCACCTCCATACAAATAAAAAGCAGCTTATCTCCTTAAACCCAGGTGGGCGGCTTCTCTCCTCCTTGATGGGATATAAAGATCCACCCTCACAGCTCCCCACTGAATGAATATAAAAGGGCAGAAAGGACAGACATAGTGTATTACCGTAATAACTCTTTTATTCAAACCGCTTACAAAGTTGCACTTACAAAAAGGTAAAAAGAATAACACGTTTAGCAAACACGAATCATCCGGCTCACCACCTCTAGCGGCGCAACTCCAGTGAACGTCACAGAGCTCAACTCTGTTTCTATTTCACAACTTATTTTAATATATATTCACAGTTTGGAGGTGTTTGTTGCCACATCTTTATGGGACTTTTTGGACTGTTTAACTACTTCAGTCCCGGGAGATTTTACCCCCTTCCTGACCAGAGCACTTTTTACAATTTGGCACTGTGTCGCTTTAACTGACAATTGTGCAGTCACGCAATGCTGTACCCAAACGAAATTTGCATCCTTTTTTTCCCACAAAATAGAGCTTTCTTTTGGTGGTATTTGATCACCTCTGCAGTTTTTATTTTTTTATAAACAAAAAAAGAGCGACAATTTTGAAAAAAAACCCAATATTTTTTACCTTTTGCTATAATGAATATCACCAAAAATGTTTTTAAAAACAAATTTCTTCATCAGTTTAGGCCAATATAAATTCTTCTACATATTTTTGGTAAAAAAATCACAATAAGCGTATATTGATTGGTTTGCCCAAAAGTTATAGTGTCTACAAACTATGGGAAAGATTTATGGCATTTTTATTATTCTTTTTTTTTACTAGTAATGGCGGTGATCAGTGATTTTTAGCGGTACTGCGACATTGCGACGGATAAATCGGACACTTTGGACACATTTTTGGGACCATTGACATTTATACAGCGATCAGTGCTATAAAAATGCACTGATTACTGTGTAAATGTCACTGGTAGGGAAGGGGTTAACACTAGGGGGCGATCAAGGGGTTAAATGCATGTTCTAACTGTGAGGGAATTGGACTGACTGGGGGAGGAGACATATCGTTGTTTCTACTTAGTAGGAACAAATGATATGTCTCCCCTGACAGAACAGGGATTTGTGTGTTTACACACACAAATCCCTGTGCTGGCTCTCATGCACACAAACATGCTTGCCCTCTGGCGGCTCTTAAAGGTGACCCCATACCCATACAAGGTTTTGCCCAGCGGTGCCATTGTGCCGCAGTAAATATGCGTGAGCCGGTCGGAATCGGTTAATAATCATTTTTGCTGCGCTGATTTAAATTTTTGATTTTGTCATTTTAGTCGGGTAAATAAAGCTATATTGACAGTAAATCATGACCATAATAAAGTGGTTGTTAACCCTCTCATATGCCCAGTGAAGTGAACAGCTTCAGATGATACACAGAGCTTAAACAAATCCTCCTACATAGGTTTTACTTGTTTATCTGTAGTCTTCTCTTCTCTACACCCCTTCAAAAGGGTAGAAAGTTTAAAAATCCTTCCACATCTATCAGGAGCACAGAGGAGGGGGCGGAGGGGCTGCAGTTACAGTGTGTGAGAGCTGATTGGAGGAAAGGAAGGCACACACCCCCTCCACACAGCAGAGGAACTGTGTTTTGAATAGACAAGCACTGTTCTGAGCTCCCCCGACACAAATTTATCTTATGTGTTGTGGAAACATCTCAGAAGTGACTCATGCTGATAACAGAGGAATGAAGCACTAGAATAAAATGACACTCAGAGCTTTGGAGAGAGATAAGTAAACACTACAGATATATGTTCTTTGCTCAGATTCCATGACTAAGGTTTACAACTACTTTTATAAAAATCTTTAATAGAAAAACTATAGAGACTGTAGTTACTGACCTACTTCTAGAAATTCTGGTTGCCTGGCTAACAAATGAAAAACTTAGCTCGAACACATATGCAGATATGGACTTTGACTTTTCCTCAGCTTTGTATTGACGATAAGAGGTTGGGATAACAGTCAGGTAAGTAGCCTTTACTAGGAGAAAGTGAACAATGGTAGTCGCATTCCCACCTCCATATTTTTTTCTCAAGACTAGACTCTTTAAGACTCTTTGATTATATTTTTAGATACTCCACAATGCATGTAAACAGCTTGAATTCTGCAGAAGAAAATTAGAGGTCTATTGACAGGGTTTCTGTTGGCAAGTCTGTAGTTTGCTTTCCATCATCAGTAACCTTGGAGGGACGCTGAAAATAGAAATAAAAGAAATTTACTGAGCTTATTATTTTTCTCAAGAAAGTCAAATGGTTTTAGGACAGCCTATGTATTTTCTGCTACCAAGAATTTAGAAAACATCATGGTGAATGGGTTTTAAATCTAGAAAAAGCTAAGAAACTCTGTATGCTATTCCCAGAGCCACCATTAGGAATCCTCCCACTGGCCTACCTGACAGCTGTACAACACCAGGGTCTGCAAAGCACATCATCTCAGATTTAACACTTTATTGGCATGCCAATTAGAGAGCACCATATGACATCCCAGAACAGTGGTGTTTGGGCACCACTGCCCGATCCCCTCCAAAACTTTGGCACACAGCCTCACAAACCAAAAATATTGCAGTTGTAGATGCAAGCTGAGTATCCTGCTGGGTACTAACATAATTATTCTTTAAACCTAGCAAACACCACCTATCTCTAAAAAGCTGGCTGCAAAGAAAATATGGCAATACTCGTTAACACTCTTGCCTTTCAGTGCTGGGAACCCAGGTTCAATTTCTACATATGTGCATGAAGTTATAGAATGTCCCATTGTGCTTGTGTTCACTTCCACTGAGTGTTTCAACAGCTTTGTTTCAGGAGAGTGCTCTCCTGCATTTTGCTGGATGTTACATTAGGCCACCCATAGGCAGCCCCTGCTGTCTCCCAGGGACCACAGTGAGGCTCTGCAGACCGGAGGTGCTGTAAGCGGAACCACAGATTGGGCCTATAGGGAACCAGACTGAGGAGAGGGAACAAAGGGCAGCTAATGGCATTGGCCACAGCAAGGACTGGGATAAATGATGCACTGATGCACCTGGCCAACAATCTCCCATGAGAAACAATGGGTCCCAGTGACTCAAGAAGATGCATCCCAGGTGATTTGCCACTCCGTACTCTGCTCTCCTCCACTCTGCTCCAATAATGAAGCAAAGTGTCGCGCCCCCCCGACAAAGCGACATGTAGGAAATATTGATATCCTGAGATAAGGTCAATTAGGTGTGCAGTGAGGGCTTTTTTGTAGTCTTTTCAGATAAAAATGAAGAACTCACCATTGTTTTAAAAAACTGGTTCATCTTGCTTTTCTTTACAGTTTTCTTATCTGTCTCAAATCCAACAATATTTGATTGGCTCATTCTGGGACTTTGATTTTGGTCTTCATATGTTGGGCCACTGACAGTGAATGTTAATCCTAAATATAAAAAACAAGGACAACCAGCTGAAAAACAGAGCTACTGTGTGTGTTAGAAAATTACTGCAATTATGAAACCTTGTTGTTGTAAAAAAAAAAAAAATGCTCAACACAGTCATACTATTTTGCGACACTTATGCCGCGTACACACGACCGGACTTTACGGCATACTTGGTTCGGTGGACCGGAGTCCGTCGGACAATTCGATCGTGTGTGGGCTCCAGCAGACTTTTTTCCCCAAAAGTTCGACGGACCTAGAAATGAAACATGTTTCAAATCTTTTCGACGGACTCGAGTCCGGTCGAAAAGTCCGCTCGTACGTATGCTAGTCCGATGGACAAAAACCAACGCTGGGGCAGCTATTGGCTACTGGCTATGAACTTTCTTGTTTTAGTCCGGTCGTACGTCATCACGTACGAATCCGTCTGACTTTGGTTGATCGTGTGTAGGCAAGTCCGTTTATTCAGAAAGTCCGTCGTAAAGTCCATTGAAAAGTCCGCAGGACAAAGTCTGCCATAAAGTGGCTCGTGTGTACGCGGCATTAGGCTCTATTGTTTGTGAACATTCAGAACCTTGTGGATGAGGTTTACCTCACTATAATAGTCTGTGAGCCTTGCATGCTGCAGCTTGGCATTGCATGCTATTGCTGAGTCTGTCATGTACTATAACCCCTTAGATCCTTTTCCATCCCCAATTCCCCCAGAGGTTCTTCCCTAGTGAGTATCTTGCTGCAAATTTTTAGCTCCCGAGTGCATTACTTATCTAGATTTTGTTATAGAATTGCCATATTTTGTAGTGAAGCTATTGCCTTGCTTACCTTTGTATCATTGAATGGAATTATTTATTCCAACCTCTACTTTCTTTATGAACAAGTTAAACAGAAATCCCAAGCCAGAGGGCTGGGGAACACCATTCACAACTCACAATAATTCCAAAAATTAGCCTACTACTAACTACTACTGTGACCAGTTTCAATCTATGTACATGCAATTTAATTGATGACAATAGACCATTTGTAGTTCTAGTGTTTGTGGGATACGGCATTGAAAGCTATAGCAAAATATACTATAGTTATACCAGAATGGTTTACAGTGTGAAGAGGGCGCAGTTTGCTGGGCATTTCAGGTTCGGAAGGCAATGGTTGTCAATGCTTTCTTGATTTACTTTTCTGCTCCTCTCCATGCCTGGACAGCGGCTTCTCTCCTCCCTCTCCAGTCTCTATGACTCCTGCCTTATCTCTCACACTGTCTGGATGTCTGAGCCCATTCCTTGTCTGTGTAGTGCCCCTTCCTCCTGTGCCCTTCCCCTCAGACCCCCTCCTCTCTGCTGCACTGCCAAACTGAGTGGTGTTCTCTCCTTTGTCTCTCAGCTGACAGGTAACACACTGTTAGGTTTGATATCACTGTTATTTGCTGTGGAGGCAACTGTTCTGTCACATTCTATTTTTAGTAAGGGCCCATTCACAAGAGGTGCAAACATGTGTCTCCCATGCAGGGCTGTTTTTTACCAGCAAGGGGTACATAGGTGTTGCGCACATCCCCATGCCAAGTGCCCCATTAATCTACTGGGACATGAGGCTGCCTGGACACAGCCACTGTATTCTAATATGACATGCAGGTGTGGGTTCCAATAGAAGTGAATAGGACGCTGGCACAGGGATGCACACATCCCTGTACTGATAAAAGAGAGCCATGCACAGGACACATGTCTGCACTGCATGTGAATGGGCCCTAAAGAACTCATATACATGGAGGCTTAGTGAGCTCCCTGGACAAAAGAAAACAACAAGGATTTTATGCAGGAGCTAATAAAGCTGGCCATAGATGGATGGACATTCAACTGGTCCAGCAAGGACCGGATACGTTTCACTCCATCTATGGTCATTCTTGCTAAAGGTGAAGTCCATTTTTAATGATCAACTTCTCTCAAACCAGCAGAAATGTTTCCTTCTATCTGTAGCGCTGACATAGATGTGTCAGTGGAAAGGATTATCTCATCCAACTTAGTTGTGTGGATGGGAGGGATCTACTCAGTTTTTTTTGATCGGCCATTGACTGAAAAAAAAAAAAAAGATCCATCTATGGGCAGCCTCCAGCTTACCATACACTATAAAATATGATTGTACAATATCTTTTGGATCTACCACCAACTATGTAGAACAAAGGCCTGCCTGATTGGATACTACGTAGATTAATTGTTTATGTAGCGGGGTTGTTGAGCCCTCCCCCCAAGCATTGTCAGGCAGCTGCGGGCTGCCGGGAGACCCACAGGGGGGACACTGGGGCGACTGTGCTGTGGGTGGCTGCGGGCCCCCCCCCACGCGCGAGCGCTACCACAGCAGAAGATGGGAGCTGTTGTGAGGAGCATGGAGGAGGGGAAGCTGCGGACGTGTGTCTCCCTCTTCTGCCTGCTGCTCAGTCTGTTCATCCCCCCGCTTGAGCCCGTAGGGCAGAACACTGACAGCGGCGCTGTGACAAGGGGAGAGCGTGGGCTGTCAGCACACACCCTGCCCCTCGCTCACCCCCCCAGAGGTCTTGTCACAGCACAGGTTGAAGATAGAGCGGAGATTGCAGCCCGCTCTGATTCCTCCCTTTCTCCCCCCCATTGGCTGAAGAGGGGACCAATGAGCAGCTAGGGAGGAGGATGATGGGACATGAAGTCCCTATCACAAGCAGCACCACTCTGGATTACAGGGGATAAAGTACAGCTCCCAGCATGCCCTGAAAGAGGAGGAGGGACAGAGAAAGTGAAAAAAAAAGAGACTGTGAGAAGACTAAGGAGATTTGTCTGAGGGGACAAGAGAGAGAGAGAGTGTGGTGAGGTGACAGGTGTGAGAAAAAACTGCTGAACAGGGAAAGAGAGAGGGAGAGCCAGACTCTGGCAGCATCAGAGGGGGAGAAACCAAGCTTTTCCAAAGACTGCCAGGAGAGTGTTGCCTGGAGACTGAGGACGCCTGAGGGGAGCCAGGAGCAGAGACAGCCATGTGGTCCACCACGGGTCGGCCATTGCCTGTTCAGTTTGCGAGTTTCGCTACCAGTCATCTCGATCGGCCATCAGCAAGAGATCCAGTGCCTTACATCATTGCTAGGAGCATCAGGAGCCTGAAACAGCACCTAGAACTATTATTGTGTCATTGCACAGAAGAATGGTGAGCGGGTGTAAACCCAACATCCTCTTGACACAATACTGACACTGTATGCAGACATCAATTTCCCTTTTTAGTGTCACGGGATGCTTGTTTGGAGTTGCCATCTCTAGTAGTTTGTCCTTTTAAATTTCTACCCAACGGAACATTCTAGATGATTACTGCTTCACGCAATCTTGTTTAAACCTATTCTTAAAACAAGGGCCCCACCGTTTTCTAGCAGAATGCACTACTATTCTTCACCTCAGGACCTGTAACGTTACAGAACTGTGCTTACTGTACTTGTGTAACCCATTCTTTTCTTTGTATATTTGCCTCTCAAGGGTGTTTGCAGCCCAGAAGGAGCTGAGAAGTTGACCAGTTTTCTCCCCTCCCTCTCAGCGCCTGTGTTAAGGGCATATAGATTACTGCCCTTTCTATACTTACAGTTGCTATGCATTGAAGGTTGTCTTTTCTAATATATTAATTCTTTGCAGCAAGGTTTAAACATGTTGTAAGTTTCCATATGCCTTTTGATAATATATTCAGCTCATTTATCACTACCAGTTGTGTCTGTCTGTTTCTGATAGCAATCCACAGCCAGGATATTGGTACTTCACTTGCATTTTTGAAAGTGTGTGCAGTAATTCTATAACTAACCAGGTGTGCCAGAGGGGCTGAGGCCATTCTTGGAGACATAGAACAGAGAACCCAAAATCACCCATATATTACAACATTTGTACTTTGTGATCATTGTGATGACCAATCAAAAATGTAAATAGCAATACTGGAGCACTCTGCAAACATCACATATGTTTTTGTGTGCTGCAAATGCTTCTACTAGCTCCGCCCCTTCATATATCCATGTTGGTTACTAGGGATTAGGGATTAGACGAACACCCCCCCGGTTCGGTTCGCTTCGCACCAGAACTTGTGCATAGGCAAAAAATTTGTGCGAACACTGTTAAAGTCTATGGGACACGAACGTGAAAAATCAAAAGTGCTCATTTTAAAGGCTTATATGCAAGTTATTGTCATAAAAAGTGTTTGGGGACCCGGGTCCTGCCCCAGGGAAAATGTATCAATGCAAACAAAAGTTTTAAAAAAACGTCAGATTTTTCAGGAGCAGCGATTTTAATAATGTTAAAAGTGAAACAATAAAAATGAAATAATCCTTTAAATATAGTGCCTAAGACACTGATGGCAAACCTTGTCACCACAGCTGTTTTGGAACTACATTTCCCATGATGCTCAACTACACTGCAGAGTGCATAAGCATCATGGGAAATGTAGTTCCAAAGCATCTGGGGTGCCAAGGTTCGCCATCACTGGCCTAGGGAGTGTCCATAGTATGCCTGTAAAGTAGCGCATCTTCCTCGTGTTTAGAACAGCAACACAGCAAAATTACATTTCTAAAGGGAAAAATGTCATTTTAAACTCGTAATTAATTGTTGGATCCCGGCAATCTAGATAAAAATGGCATGGGTTACCCCCCCCCCCCCCCCCCGCCAGTCCATTACCAGGCCCTTTGGGTCTGGTATGGATATTAAGGGGAACACTGCGCCAAAATTTTAAAAATAAATTGCGTGGGGGTCCTCCCAAAATCCATACCAGGCCCACACAGTCTAGTGTATATATATATATATATATATATATATATATATATATATATATATATATATACACACACAGTGGGGACTTATTCAGACCCCCTTACATTACATTTTTCACTCATTTGCTAAAATCATTTAAGTTCATTTATTTTCCTCATTAATGTACACACAGCACCCCATATTGACAGAAAAACACAGAATTGTTGACATTTTTGCAGATTTATTAAAAAAGAAAAACTGAAATATCACATGGTCCTAAGTATTCAGGCCCTTTGCTGTGGTACTCATATATTTAACTCAGGTGCTGTCCATTTCTTCTGATCATCCTTGAGATGATTCTACACCTTCATTTGAGTCCAGCTGTGTTTATACTGATTATACTGATTGGACTTGATTAGGAAAGCCACACACCTGTCTATATAAGACCTTACAGCTCACAGTGCATGTCAGAGCAAATGAGAATCATGAGGTTAAAAGAACTGCCTGAAGAGCTCACAGACAGAATTGTGGCAAGGCACAGATCTGGCCAAGGTTACAAAAAAAATTTCTGCTGCACTTAAGGTTCCTAAGAGCACAGTGGCCTCCATAATCCTTAAATGGAAGACATTTGGGACGACCAGAACCATTCCTAGAGCTGGCCGTATTCAGGGTCACCCCCAGGAAGACAGTTCATTGTCACTGAAATGCATGAACTGCAAGATCTGCTTGTATCGTGTCCTGGTCATGCAAGCAGAGAACACGGGCATATGGTGAATTGGGTCAGTGGACCAATATGACTGCAACTCACTTTTTTTAGTTATGCCCATGAGGAGGGATAGACCTAGGTCTTAAATTCGTAGACCGTAATAGGTCTCCAATCTCTGGCAAGGGTCAACTGGGGATTAGATGCGATTAATTGACCAGCATACAAATTGATTTGGTCCACAATAGATCTATAGAGATCTTCCGTGAAAAACAGCGAATAAAAATCAAGTGACGTAAAATCAACTGTTTCCACCCGAATTCCAGGTTGGCCAGTGAATGGGGGAAGTACGGGTGCTGCAGAAGTGGTGGGCTCCCAATTTGGATTGGCAAATGCAGTAGGAAGGACACTATGGGCTCAATGGGCCTGTCTTTGTCTTCTTGGAGGCTGCTGGACACTAGTTGTGCTAGCCACCTCACCAGTTTGAACTGCACTTATGGTACTCGCCACGTCACCAAGTGTTACTGCAGTGCTGGATGTACGACCAGGATGTACTAGGCCGCTGGTGCTCGCCATTTCAGCAGAAGGATGAACGGCACTAATACTGGCTCTCTGCTCCATACAAGAGCCCTGCAGTTCTTGCACCTCAAAACAGCAGAAGAATGTGGCAGGGACCACTACTCTGTTGTCAGAGCTATCTGTCAGGGTGCCGTTGCTGCCTACAGGTTCGTATTCTGAGCCTGAATCTGACAGATGGGTGACTTGATACTGCACTTGGGTAGGCTGGGCTGGGCAGAGGGGCTAAACGCAGGTGCTAGCAGGTATCTGGGCTGATCCTGCTAATGCTGCATTTTTGGAAACCCTAAACTATTGGGGACGCTAATATAGTTCTGATCAGATCAAAGATATCGATCCGTTCAGACACTTTACTACTAAGGGAGGTGTATGGTGCGTGCGTGGGTGTTAGGGCTACTGGCCCTACTCTGAGGCTGCCTGGGGCGACGCAGACCCTAATTGACGCTAAAACCTAACTGATATCACTTGCCAGGTGATCAGGGGGTTAAACCTTTTATTAGGTAATGTACGTCGGGTGCCCTGACACTATACAAAAAAAACTAACTAACCAGTGTCACCCGTGAAACTAATACGGTGATTAATGGTGACAGGGGGTGATCAAGGGGTTAAACCTTTATAAGGGGGATTTGGGGGGTACCCTAAAGCTACCTGGGCCTACCACTAACTGCCCTAACGCTGATTAGTGTCACAAATGACACCAGTACAGTGAACAAAGAAAAATATGAACACTGCACTGGGTGACACAGTGACAGGGAGTGAAGGGGTTAACTGGGGGGGTGATCGGGGGGTGAAATGTGTGCCTATGTGTACTGTGTTGGTGCAGCTCACGTGTGGATGTCTTCTCTCCTCTCTCTGGAATGGAAAAAAATTCCAGAGAGGGAGATGACATCACTTCCCCTGTCTGTGTTTACACAAAGGGACAGGGGAAGCATTTAATTCATCAGGACTGATCAGCAGATCCAGGCCAGAAATCATTGGCCTGGGCCTGGAGACTGACTGGTTCTGAAAAGAAATCCGATCGTCGCGCCCGACGTACAGCTACGTCTTTTCGCTGACCCGTGCCATTCTGCCGCAGTAAAACTGCAGCGGCTAGTCAGGAAGTGGTTAAAAACTTTGTTTAGCATTGATACATGTCCCCTGGGGCAGGACCTGGGTCCCCAAACACTTTTTATGGCAATAACTTGCATATAAGCCTTTAAAATGAGCACTTTTGATTTTTGACGTTCGTGTCCAAAAGACTTCAACGGAGTTCGCACAAATATTTTGTCTGTTCGCAAGTTCTGGTGCAAACCGAACCAGGGGGTGTTCGGCTCATCCCTATTGGTTACTAATAATACAATTTTTGCTGGCAAATTCTTGGATATGGCTCCTTACCATTATACTACAAAACATTATTTGCCTTAAAGGGGTTGTAAATTCTCATGGTTTTTCACCTTAATGCATATAATAAGGTGAAAAACCTTCTGTGCTGCAGCTGCCCCCAGAGACCCCCCTTTTTCTTACCTGAACCCAATCATTCCAGCAATGTGAACAAGCCCAGCAACTCCAGCTGTTGTCTCGGGTCCTCATTGGATAGATTGATGGCAGCGGGTGCCAGTGGCTCCCGCTGCCATCAATCAAATCCAGTGACACGGAGTCAGGGGACAGGGGACAGGGCCGAGTCCTGCTGTCTCTGTCAATGGACGCAGCAGAGGGACTCGTGAGCGTGCCTGCATGGGTGCCCCCAGGGAAAGCGGCTCTCCATGGGGGCACCCAAATAAGGGAAGGAGCCAAGAGCGCCACCGAGGGATTCAAGAAAAGGAGGATCGGGGCTGCTCTGTGCAAAAACCTTTGTACAGAGCAGGTAAATATGACATGTTTGTTATTTAAAAAAAAAAAAAAAAAAACCTTTACAACCACAAAAGTCCTACAAAAACAATCTGTATGTGTCCTCCTGCAAATAATTCTTCTTGACCACGTGTGATTCTAGTTAAACCAAATGTGATCCCTCACCCTGTGCAAGCAGAAAACTCCCCAAGTCAAATGGACGTTTTTACTACATAAGGTCTTCAGCACTTTATTTGTTACATTTGTCATAATCCTCATGAGTACCTAATAATCGTCAATTTAATTTTACCACAATACTACAAATAAAAAACTTCAATAGTGTGATATCACCTTATACACTATTATTAGATGAGAAAAAACAATCCACTTAACAGCATATCCTGATGCTGGGAAACAATCCATGTACTTGCAATCTTAAGCCAGCCGTAGACAGACCGAAATTCAGTCAGTTCAACAGGAACCAGTCAAATTTTGATCCACCTATGGGAAGGCTGGTTCTACCAAAGTCAATCTATGGATCAACTTCAGTACAATGAGCCTGTCTGTATTTTTTTCATACAATTACTGCTGGTTGCTATAGCTGGGAAACCTCACACTGTCAGAATACAGTAGCTCAGCGGGAGGGATTCTCCCATCAACACTGTCAGTGTCAATGGGGGAATCAAGCTATTTTTTTTCCTTAACCACTTGCTGGCCACTGCACACACATATATGTCGGCACAATATTTCGTACAGGCATATGGACGTACCTGTACGTCCCTTTGAATTTGCCACCCTGTGCACGCTGGTCCCATAAACTCGATGTTCGCCGGTGACCTGCGATCGTGAGACGGAGAGGCAGAATGAGGAGATGCCTATGTAAACAAGGCATTTCTCTATTCTGCCTAGTGACATGACAGCGAGCTACTGCTCCCCGTCATTGGGAGCAATGATTGCTGTCATGTCAGTGGTAGCCCCTCTCCCCACAGTTAGAATCACTCCCTAGGACACACTTAACCCCTTGATCGCCCCCTAGTGTTTAACCCCTTCCCTGCCAGTGTCATTTATACAGTAATCAATGGCTATTTATAGCACTGATCGCTGTATAAATGACAATGGTCCCAAAATAGTGTCAAAAGTGTCCGAAAATCGCAGATCACCACCATTACTAGTAAAAAAAATAATAATAAAAATGCCATAAATCTATCCCCTATTTTGTAGACGCTATAACTTTTGCGCAAACCAATCAATATACGTTTATTGCGTTTTTTTACCAAAAATATGTAGAATAGATATCGGCCAAAACTGAAGAAAAAATTAGTTTTTTTATATATATTTTTTGGTGATATTTATTATAGCAAAAAGTAAAAAATATTGCCTTTTTTTTCAAAATTGTCGCTCTTTTTTTGTTTATAGCGCAAAAAATAAAAACCTCAGAGATGATCAAATACCTCCAAAATAAAGCTCTATTTGTGGGGAAACAAATGGTCAGGAAGGGGGTAAATCCTTCTGGGGCTGAAGTGGTTAAACCCCTCACTAAAGGAACAAAAAGTGGAAAATATTTGGGCAGCAGTAGTCATGCCGGTTTGAATGATTATGAATTCAAAGTTTAAGGGATTATAAATTCAAAGGTTTAACATTCGCACTGAAAAAAATTATGTAAATACATTTAGCGTATACACTGTTCTTATACAAGAAAATTAAATAAAAATAAATATGTTTTAACCAACCAAGGTCCAAAATTGGTTTAGCCAATAGATTGATATTTATTTCCCAATATAATATGACTCAAAATACAGATGTATTTAAGTATATGGTAGAGAAAGAGATAAAAAAAATGAAGGTACAAGAAAAAGCGTCAGGAAAATAATTCTGGCTGGCTGTGGAAGAGGCTATAAATTAGCAGGGCTGCTAGATGTCCGCAAACAGGCTGGGAGAAGGGAGCGAGGGATAACAGGGATCTGAGAAGCAGTGTGACAGGGAGAGATGGATGGATCTGTGTGAGGATAAATTGTGGCTGAGGCGGGGAGGAAGATGCCGGGGAGGGAGAGAGCACTGAAGACAGCTGGACATCCAAGAGACCATAATAGGAACTGACCTGTAGAAAATGCAAAAAAGCCGGCCAAAGCAAGGGAACTGTGGGGAGGAAACTTCAATGTACCTAGGACCCCTGGGCAATTCACAGAGGTGCCTGTGCATTAAAACAGCCCTAGGAAGGGGCCGGTGTTCTGCCGAGAAAGTTCCGCTCGGCGGATTAGTTCCCCCCTCTACTGCGCATGCGCAGTAGAAGCTGGCGGAAATAGCCGAAGCGGAACAGCTGAAAATCAGCTGTACACGGCGCCTGTAAGAGGGCCCCTCGCGGGCTCGCTTCGCTCGCCACGCTTCGGGCACGGCCTCGCTGCGCTCGGCACTTTTAGATTCCCCCTTTAGGTCCACTTGGATAGAGGGGAAGGAACCTGG
The DNA here is from genome assembly GCF_042186555.1 of Aquarana catesbeiana. NCBI lineage: Eukaryota > Metazoa > Chordata > Amphibia > Anura > Ranidae > Aquarana > Aquarana catesbeiana. Next base: position 408,210,667 of record NC_133326.1, on the reverse strand, counting down.
ACCCAGAGCGCAGGCGCCGTGTACAGCTGATTGAAGCGTTTGAGCTTCGGCTATCTCCGGCGGCCGACAGTAGTACGTACTGCGCAGGCGCTGCGCCTGCGCAGTACAGGGGGGGAACCTATCCGCCGAAGGAACTTATTCGGCAAGACACCGGTAAATTACATTCACCGACCCCTTCCCCCTCCCCCCTTGTCAGTGTCCTGACACATCTCTCTGTTTTACGGGAGAGGAAAGCTGCCAGCGCTGCGGGGGGTTAGGAACATAGGGCGGCCTGGAAAGGGAGGCGAATTGGTGTGCTGGAGTGCTGGAGACACACAGGGAATTGTTTCTGTAATCACCACACAGATCCACCTCCCTTTCCAGGCCCCCCTATGTGCTCGGACCCCTACAGGAGGACCAGTGGTCCCCCCCATCAGCAGCCCTGTGTCTCATTCCTGTAACTGCAAGAGAGCTTTTCTGTTGAAAAAAAAAAACAAACCTACTGGCTGGATCACCAGAGGAAAATAGAAGAAAGCCTATAAAAGGAAACTTAATACAGCCATCACATCTAAGAATTGGTAAGCTGCAATATATTACACAGTATGTTTGTTTTTGGGTGTAATACTGATTTAAATATAAAACAGAGCTAAAGTAATTAGTAAAGAAGGAGAAGGAGGGTGTTTCAAATGAGAAAAAAAAGCTTTACATCTGAAAGCTTTGAGCAGCCAAATAAAAATAATCACTAAGGGTCCTTTCACACGGGCTTGTACGAACTCTGCTTTGCTAAGCAGGGATTGATCCGCTGATGACAGGTCCGTCTCCGCTTACTGTGCGGAGACAGACTTGTCAGAGTCCCGCTGTCCTCTATGGAGATCGGATGAAAACAGACCACCTGTTTGTTTTCATCCGATCTTATCCGATCCGATTCTCCAGATGGATGGAAAATAGGGTTTTCATCCATCTGGATTTCACAAACAGAATCGGATAGCGGCGGATGTTAGCGGACATGTCACCGCTGACACCCACCACTTCATAGGGCTGAATGAAGCTTCCGATCAGGTCCGCCAGAAAAACTGACAGGCAAACCTGATCGGAAAGCCTGTGTGAAAGGGGCCTTACTTACCCAAAATACATAAGGACAATCAACATCCACAGAGAGACTAAGTGTTAGTTAAATGAATTCCTTAACAGCACAATTAGCAGAATATGTAGACTTTTTACTCTAGCCACGAGGAGCACCCACCCAAGCATATCTTAACCACCTCAATACAGGGCACTTGCACCCCCTTCCTGCCCAGACCAATTTTCAGCTTTCAGCGCTCTCACACTTTGAATAACAATTACTCAGTCATGCAACACTGTACCCATATGAAATTTGCATTTTTCACAAAAATAGAGCTTTCTTTTGGTGGTATTTAATCACTAGTGTTTTTTTTATTTTTTGTGCTATAAATAAAAAAAGACCGTAAATTTTGTGAAAAAACAGCCTTTCTTTGTTTCTGTCATAAAATTTTGCAACTTAGTAATTTTTCTTCATAAATTTTGGTCAAAAGTTATACTGCTACATAGCTTTGGTAAAAATAACCCAAATTAGTGTAAATTATTTGGTCTTTGTGAAAGTTATAGAGTCTACAAACTATGGTGCCAATCACTGAAAATTGATCACATCTGATCAGGCCTTCAGTACATCAGGTGTATCTCATTTCTAAAGAGGTAGAGATGTTTTCCAGAGATCCAGAGATCCAGCTCCAGCATGTGTATCATCCCAGTGGGCCGCTGATGAAGTCCCGCCCACTGGGATGATATGCGTCAAGAGGACCTGAACACGTCAGCAGCAGCCACCCTCCACTCAGTCTCTGCATTTAACCTCTTTAACCCCTTGTGAGGGGAAGGCTTTTGTAGACCTATCTGTTATTTCAGTAGGTCCACTGTGCAAGGTGAGCGGCCTGTATTTCTGTCGGTGGAGGTATTTTCACAAATCTGCACCAGATTGAAAAGCATCTTTACCAGCACAAGTTTTCACAGCTGAGGACTCTGTCTGCCTTACTCCCTATTTTATGCATGGACTCTCTCTCTCTGAAGTTTTTAAATTCATACATTTATTAATCTTTAGTGATTTAGTCTAGTTTTACTTAGTGCTGCACTATTTACGTTTTTAAATATTTCTCACACATAGCATATGTATACAAATTACACCCCAAAATATATTCTGTTACTCTTCCTGAGTATGGCCATACAACATGTGTGAGACTTTTACACAGCCTGGCCACATACAAAGGCCCAACATTGATGTAGCACCTTCAGGCATTCTACGAGCATAAATGACACATCTCATTTCTCAACCACCTTTTACACTTTCTAAGGCCCTGGAGCACCAGGACAATGGAATTGCCCAAAAAATGACCCCATTTTGGAAAGCAAACACCCCAACGTATAATCTATGAGGCATAATGAGTCTTTTGAATGGTTCATTTTTTTCCAGAAGTTTTTGGAAAATGTGTAAAAAAAGAAATGAAAACGCATTTTTTTTTTTTTTAACACAAAGTTGTCAATTTAGAAGATTTTTCTAACACCTAGCATGAATATAGCAAAAATTACACCCCAAAATACATTCTGCTACTCTTCCTGAGTATGGCAATACCACATGTGTGAGGCTTTTACACAGCCTGGCCACATACAGAGGGCCAACATTGAAGTAGTACCTTCAGGCATTCTAGGAGCATAAATTACAAATCTCATTTCATTCCTACCTATCACACTTTTGAAGATCCTTGAGCACCAGGACAGTGGAATTACCCACAAAATTACCCAATTTTGGAAAGCAAACACCCCAACGTATATTCTATGAGACATGGGCTGCAGATAGGTACTCGAGTACTCTGATGAGCTGCAGATGGATACTTAGGTAACTTGATGGGCTGGTGACAGGTACTCGGGTACTCTGATGGGCTGCAGATAGGTACTCGGGTACTCTGATGGCCTGGTGACAGGTACTCAGGTACTCTGATGGCCTGGTGACAGGTACTCGGTACTCTGATGGTCTGGTAACAGGTACTTGGGTACTCTGATGGCCTGGTGACAGGTACTTGGGTACTCTGATGGGCTACAGATAGGTACTCGGGGACTCTGATGGGCTGGTGACTGGTATTCGGGTATTCTGAAGGGCGGTGACAGGTACTCGGTACTCATATGAACTTTGACAGGTACTCAGGTACTCAGATGGACTGTGACAGGTACTTGAGTAATCAGATGAACTGTGACAGGTTCTCGGGTACTCAGATGAACTGTGACAGGTACTCAGGTACTCGGGTAGTCAGATGAACTGTGACAGGTACTTGTGTACTCAGCTGGATTGTGACAGGTACTCAGGTACTCAGATGGACTGTGGCAGGTACTCTGGTACTCATATGGACTGTAACAGGTACTCAGGTACTCAGATAAACTGTGACAGGTACTCGGGTACTCAGATGGACTGTGACAGGTACTCGGGTACTCATATGGACTGTAACAGGTACTCAGATGAACTGTGACAGGTACTCGGGTACTCAGATGGACTGTGACAGGTACTCGGGTACTCAGATGGACTGTGACAGGTACTCGGGTACTCAGATGAACTGTGACAGGTACTCGGGTACTAAGATGAATTGTGACACGTACTCGGGTACTCAGATGAACTGTGACAGGTAATCAGGGCAATCAGTGTGTGTTGGTGTACACTGTAAGCGGATGTTACTGTAATCTCCTTCTCACACACGATCGGTGTGTGAGAAGGAGAACCCGGTAACATCTCGTTACTGCTCTATGTTTACATTTAGTGATCGGCTGTGAAAGGATCACAGCTGATCACGTGGTAAACAGCTGCCGGCCAATGGCTGTTTACCAGTATCGGTGACAAGCAGTGTTCCCGGAAACACGCTGCCACCGATGCGCAGCACGCTCACGATCGCGAGCATGTGCTGTGCAAAGTGGGGCAGTACCATCTGTGATCGGCTATGACTTCATCACGGCCAATCATGTGGTAAACAGCCAACTGCCCAATGGCTGTTCACTGTTCAACCCCCTCGGTGGTGAGCACAGGGTACAGGGCTGCACGCACACGATCACGTGCATGCCCTGTTTAAATGGACGGACGTCATATGACGCCCGCCCAGAACAAGAGCTGTGCTGCCTGGCCGTCATATGACGGCCGGCGGGTGGCAATCGGTTAGGCCCAGTACACACTAATAGGTTGAAATACTAGTTCAGCTCAGGGTAATATCTTGAACTATTAGTTCAGCTTAGCTGCTGTACTAACAATCCGCTGTTAGTACAGCGATCTCCCCTTCTGTATTATTGTATTCTGATGGGGGGTGGCCCTCTGGCCCCCTGGATAACACAGACCGGGAGACTGACACATGGGCCGAATGTCAGCTGGTTTCTTTTGAGCCGGCTGTTGCCACCCAACATTCGGCCCGCATGTACTAGGCTTTAGAGACCCAAAAAACGTTTACATTTTTGACAGAAGGTTAGGTATAAAAAAGTATTTATTTTTGCTATGATGGATGTATCTCCCTTGTACACACTTATTCATCATAAAGAGGATATAGGGATGAATGTTACATGAGTGCGATTTTATTTATCTGCAAATAAAGTTTAAAGGATTTTATGCTATCATTATTCTATTCTTCTAATCTACAGAGTTGATATGAAATAGTGATCAAATGATTGAACCTCTTGGACTGAACAGTATTGAGGGTTTACCCATTGTATTAGAAATTGTCTGTGGTTAAAGTGGGAGTCCGGCGACCAATCTTTTTTTTTTTTTTTTTTTTTAGGTCATTGAGACACTTTGCTAATCCCAAAATAATACTCACAGTTTGGGTGTAATATTTCCGCCTCTGTCTGATTTCGTACTGAAGAATAACTTTAAAAATGTGATGCTGGCTGTTTCCATCTTGCTTGTGGGCATGTAAAGCCCACAAGCATTGATTTCCTGGATGCGGTGAATGCTGTTCATTCACAGCTTGTTCACAAGCATGATCATTGTTCCCGCACTGAATCTTGGGAAGCCTGACACTAAGCTTCCAGGAGACAGTGTGGCGCCGTGGAAAGGCAATAAACACGCCTACTGCCATGGGAGGAGAGACAGGAAGTGCCACAATAAAGTACAATATAAAAGGTAATTGCAGCGATAAAAAAATGTTTCGTGAGGCATTTGAACATCTATGCACTTAACCGAAGGGGGTAAGATTAAGTTAAAAATTTGAGTGGAACCCTGCTTTAAAAAGCACTTTTGCCTGTGTTACTGAGTGAGGAAATAAGGGAGGGTGAGTGTATTTTCAATTGTGGGTGGAGGTGCTTCACGGTGCCAGGTGGAAGAAGCAGCTGATCAAGAAAGGACACTGCATAAGGGCCCTTTCACACTGGAGCAGTTTGCAGGCGCTATTGTGGTAATAATAGCGCCTGCAAACCGTCCCGAAAGTGCCGCTGCTGTCTCTCCAGTGTGAAAGCCCTCGGGGCTTTCACACTGGAGCAGTGTGCTAGCAGGATGGGAAAAAAAGTCCTGCTAGCAGCATCTTCGGAGCGGTGAAGGAGCAGACTGTATACCGCTACTTCACCGCTCCTGCCCGTTGAAATCAATGGGACAGCATGGCTATACCGCCGGCAAAGCTCCTCTGCAGAGGCGCTTTGAGGTGGTTTTTAACCCTTTCTCGGTAAGACCGCCCCGCTAGCGGCCGATTACCGACGGTAAAGCGCCGCTTACAATAGCGGCGCTTTACCGCCGACTCCACCCCCGCCCCAGTGTGAAAGGGCCCTAAGTTGTTTGGACTGTGGTGGAAGAAGATTGATGATGTCATTTTCACAGGGCTTATTAAAACAATGTTTGCTTATAGTTTGAATATTGTAAAATTTTATATTTTCTTTGATAACTTTAACTGAGTGAGATGGATATTTATAAATTATTATATTTTGATGGAGTAAGATTAAGATTGTAATTTTTGCTGAGTTTTTGTTATATTGATTATTGCAAATATATTTTTTGTGTTTTTTGTCACATTTTTATAGTACTTAGGGATTCATGTAATTGTAAGTGTTGTAAGTTTTAGCCATATAGTTTTGGATGTGAGTTTGGAGTCCTTGACAATTCAATCAGAGATTAAAGGAGTTGTAAAGGCAGAAGGTTTTTATCTTAATGCATTCTATGCATCAAGATAAAAATCCTTTTGTGTGTAGCAGCCACCCCAGCACCCTCCTAATTACTTACCTGAGCCCCGTCTCTCTCCAGCGATGTCCACGAATGTGGACATCCGGGACACTCCTCCTGATTGGCTGAGACAGAGCAGCGACGCCACTGGCTCCCATGGCTGTTAATCAAAGTCAGTCAGCCAATCAGGGGAGAGAGGGGGCGGGGCTGGGTCGGGGCTCCGTGTCTGAATGGACACACGGAGCTGGGACATGGCTCCAGTGCCCCCATAGGAAGCTGCTGACTGTGGGGGCACTCGATAGGAAGGAGGGGCCAGAAGCAGCAAAGAAGGACCCGAAAAGAGGAGGATCAGGGCTGCTCTGTGCAAAACCAACTGCACAGAGGAGGTATGAGAGAAGTATAACATGTTTGTTATTATTATTATTTTTTTTTAAACAAGACTTTACAATCACTTTAAATGCATCCCAAGGCGAGGCTTAGGCACACATGCAAGTATATGCATAATATTCTTGATACCAAGACTTGGAGAGCAGGCTATTAGCATATAAACGACAGGGCGATAATACATGATTAAGGTTCCATGCTGGTGCAGGATTAGCACTTTTAAAACTGAGAGGATTGTTTTATTGTTCTTAATAAAAGTGAATGAGATGGCATTACACTATTTCTTTATTTGTAGCATGGTGGAGGGTGGAAGATTATAAGGGTACTCATGAGGATTATGGCTAATGAGAGACAAAATGCTGCAGACCTTTATGTAATAAAATAATCTCTGTGAGTTTTCTGTTTACATAGGTTGTGGGATCCCACTTGGCTTACTTAAATCACACATGTGGTAGAGAAGATTTTTTTGCAAGAGGATGTCTATAGATTTAGCAAGAAATATTGTATACATTTATATACACATTTATATATACATTTGCATACACATGTGACCAGGGCTTTTTTTCTTAGAGAATAGGTGCAGGAACTTTCACCCTTTGTTTCTGCTCCCTACCCACCCCTGAGCACCGTTCCTTGGTTCCACCTCCTACCGGCCTCCCTGTACCGCCCATTTTAGAGAATACAGAGCCAAGTATCTTTATTGCTACTAAGTGATTTGCACAGAATTTGTTAATGATAACAAAGAAAGACAGTAAAAAAAAGATCCTCTTCAGTAAGCAACAATAGACCCTACCCCAGTAACAGTAGACCCCCCCCCCCGCAGCAATGATAGACCTCACCCCAGCAAAAATAGAGCCCCCACACAACAAAATACCACCCCAGCAACAATAGACCCAAGGCAGCAACAACATATGTCCCAGCGGACTGCATCAATAGACCCTCTAGGGGGCAGCAACAATAGACCTCTCCCTCAACAGTAGATCCCTCCCAGCAACAATTGCTCCCCCATAAAAACATAAGACCCCCCTACTAGCAACAATAGATCTAGCCAGCAACAAGAGACCTCCACGCAAAAATAGATCCCCACCAGTGACAATAGATCTCCAAGCAGCAAGCATCAATAGACCCTCCAGCACACCCCAGTACTCCTTGCCAATACATGCATTCATTGCTGGAGGTGCCGGAACTGCGTTCCCCCGCGTTACTGCTGAAAAAAAGCCCTGCATGTGACATTTTTACTAGCAGTGTTATTTCATTAACAAAGAAGGTCACTGTTTCCAGTTCAAGTTTTTTTTTTTTTACTGTTATAAATTTTATGATGTGCACAAATGGATATTTTGATGGCAGTTATGGTTTTGTTACATAATTTTATAGTGCGCTGTGTTATTATTTTCAAGGGTTTCTTGCGGTGGTGCTGGGGCGAGGGTGCCCTGGGCCAATGTATTTGTGTGGGAGAGAGGTGCATTAACAACAAGGGGGTGCTTTGATATGCAGAATAAGCACCTCCAGAGCACCAACAGACCTCTGTCAGCAAATATCCGAAAATTTTACAGCAGCTCACCACTGTCTGCTGTAACTTCACCACTCAAAAAGTCACAGAGGAGGTCTTTTACTACTCTTTTCCTTGCTAGGTTCTCTCTGAGGACATCATCTAATGCAGATCTGGATAGAGGAAGCAAGTAGTGAAATTCTTCCTCTGTGACAGCTATGTTTACAGCAGTAAATGCTGAAGTAACAACAGTTAGCGGCTACATTGCCATGTAAGACTACCAGACTGCCAGGAAACAGAGAATGTAACCTTTACCTCTGTACAGACAAGTAACCTACAGAGATGCTGAATGAAGCAGTGCTGTTTAATCACAAGTCACTTTTCCAATCTAGATGCCTATATTATCTGGTTTTTAGCCCTAAAAGGGGAGCAGTGAGCCCCTGAAATGTGTTGGCTTTTGCTGAATATTTTTTTAAACATCTATGCAAGTTGGTGTGGTGTTTCCATCCTTTCAAAATAAAAACTTTTGGGTTGGGTCATGAGTGCCTGAATTTATTCTCTGAGAAAAATTACCTGATTATTCTGGTCACAGTTTCCAGCACCTAGTGATACTTTTATTATAACTGCACGTTTGTTATAGTATTGTTTATAGCACTTACATATAGCTTTCTTATTAGCCGTTCAAATTGCAAGTATTAAACAACACAATTCAGCCCCCTCCCTCTTATGCCGCGTACACACGGTCGGACTTTTCGTCTACAAAAGTCCGACAACCTGTCCGACAGACTTCCGGCGGACTTCCGGCGGACTTTCCGCGGACTTGCAGCAGACTTTCTAACGAACGGACTTGCCTACACACGACCACACAAAAGTCCGACGGATTCGTACGTGATGACGTACACCGGACTAAAATAAGGAAGTTCATAGCCAGTAGCCAATAGCTGCCCTAGCATGGGTTTTTGTCCGTCGGACTAGCACACAGACGAGCGGATTTCGGGGTCCGTCGTAGTTACGACGTAAAGATTTGAAGCATGTTTCAAATCTAAAGTCCGTCGGATTTGAGGCTGAAAAAGTCTGCTGAAAGTCCGGAGAAGCCCACACACGATCGGATTACCAGCCAGCTTTAGTCCGTCGGCGTCCGTTGGACTTTTGTAGACGAAAAGTCCGACCGTGTGTACGCGGCATTAGACTTCAATGTGGTTTGCCACAAAGTTCATGATTTGCAAACTTTGAGCAAGGTTTGCAAAACTGTTCACAAACCGAACCCAAGCACAATCGCTCATCCCTAACTGTAACTGTATTGCCGTATACACACGGTCGGAATTTCTGACAACAAATGTTCAATGTGAGCTTGTTGTCAGAAATTCCCACAGTGTGTAGGCTCCATCGGACATTTGTTGTCGGAATTTCTTACAACAAAAATTTGAGAGCTGGTTCTCACATTTTCCGAAAACAAAATCCGTTGTCGGAATGTCCGATCTTGTGTACACAAAATGCACAAAATTCCACGCATGCTCGGAATCAAGCAGAAGAGCCGCACTGGCTATTTAACTTAATTTTTCTCGGCTCGTCGTACGTGTTGTACGTCACCGCGTTCTTGACATTCGGAATTTCCGACAACATTTGTGCGACCATGTGTATGCAAGACAAGTTTGAGCCAACATCTGTCGGAAATAAATCCAGGATTTTGTTGTCGGAATGTCCGATCGTGTGTATGCGGCATAAGTGTCCTGCCAAAATTCGACCTGATTAGTCAGTAATGCATATCAGTTCCATTCATCCTAAATAAACCCATTTATAAACGGGAACACATCAGTATAAAGTTAAATTGTACCTGGGATAGTTGGCATGGATCGGCTTGCAAAGCTCATTTGCTTGAGAACAGAAGCCTGAGGTGCTGGAGTATGGTCTGAAAGATTGGTGTCACTCATAAACTCCTGTTTCTTGGAAAGCTGTAAAATATATAATTTGAGAATGAATATTTTGCATCCTTTAAATGTCATATTGTCTCATGTTTGTCCATCTTATTATGACTCTACAATAATAGTTTCCCAAACCAAGAATACACATTGCTCATATGACAGCTAGTTTGTCCTGCTATTTTGTGGCATTTCCGTGACTGCCACTATACCTCCCTGCAACGTTTGTGCCATGTGCACAAATCCACTATGCATGCGCACATACATTGCGGTTTGTTGCTTACTAACACACTGCCTCCTTGGAAAGCTGTAACTTAGCAATCCCAAAAGGAAGCCAGGACCTGCCTAGGCAAGAAACCCAAAAGTGCAAAAATGACTAAAAGAGTAGAAAATAGAATACAATTTTCTAGCTTTTGTGTAAGAGGGAGGGATGAAATAAAAAAAAAAAAAGTTTGTTGCAGTGAGTTTAGCGTTGTTTTAAATATAATAAGTCGCTTAAAAATTGTATTTAAACACTATGTACACATTACAAATCATGCCTTAAACAAAGACAATTCACTGTCTCTCTGTTAAAAAGAATGAGATCAGAGCAGAAAAAAACATGACCATCTGATCAGTCTTATATTTGTGTGCCTTTATAGCTAGAATAGCACATTTTTTGTCCAAGAGATGGTTTGTAAGGTTATACTTCCTGCTGTACAACACTCTGTTCACTGCAGAGAGTAATGGAGTGTGATTGGTGAGAGCAGAATTCCAATAATCTCCTTTCACCATCGACATAAAGGCCCACAAACACCCACAGTAACCCTAATGCCGCGTACACACGACCGGATTTTACGGCAGACTTTGTGTGGTGGACTTTTCGACGGACTTTACGACGGACTTTCCGAATGAACGGACTTGCGTACACACGATCAACCAAAGTCCAACGGATTCGTACGACCAGACTAAAACAAAGAAGTTCATAGCCAGTAGCCAATAGCTGCCCTAGTGACGTTTTTTGTCCGTCGGACTAGCATACAGAGGAGCGGACTTTTTGATTGGACTCGAGTCCGTCAAAAATATTTGAAACATGTTTCATTTCTAGGTCCATCGAACTTTTGGGGGAAAAAAAGTCTGCTGGAGTCCACACACGATCGAATTGTTCGACGGACTCCGGTCCGCAGGACCAAGTATGCCGTAAAGTCCAGTCGTGTGTACGCGGCATAGGACTAACCCGCATCAACTCCCAGAACCGCTACAAGTGACTCCCATAGCACGCCCTGAAATTACAGAAGCTCAAATGATGATGGGAGATGTAGTATCATGACTGGTAAAGGAAGGAAACTGGAAGTCAGAGAACTTTAACATTCAGCCAGAAGGAGTGACATCACAGACACAGAAACCTGCTTTATAAAGCTAAAGTAGGTAAGTTGTACAATCTGACACTGGGGTTGTGATTCATTTATATGCACAATGCATCTGTTTTGGGGAGGAAAAGCTGGAGTTTCTCTATAACCAGTTAAGGACCAGCTGCCGCAGTTGTACTGCGGTAGTTTGGCTCTCCTGGGGGAATCGTCTTCATTGTACATCGGACACTTTAAGACCACTAGGGTCGCAGGCACCCGTGGCGCAATGAAAGGGCCGATGCGCGTGGCCGGCAGTTGCAATGTCTGCCGGCCACCCACGATTGCTCCTGAGAGAGACAGAATGGGGATCTGTCAATGTAAACAGACAGATCCCTGTCCTGTCAGGGGAGGATAGACAGATCCACTGTTCCTAGTGATTAGGAACAGAGATCTGTCTCCTCCTCCAGTCACTACACTGTCCCCACAGTTAGAAACACCTCCCTAGGGAGCACTTAATCCCTTGATCGTCCCCTATTGTTAACCCCTTCCCTGCCAGTGACATTTATACAGTAATCAGTGGCTATTTTTAGCACCGATCACTGTATAAATATCAATGGTCCCAAAAATGTGTCAAAAGTGTCCGATCTGTCCGCTGCAATGTCGCAGTCCCACTAAAAATCGCAGATCACCGCCATTACTAGTCAAAAAATAAATACCGTATTTATTGGCGTATAACACGCACTTTTTTTCCCTAAAATCAGGGAAAAATCGTGGGTGAGTATTATACGCCGAACCGCTGCCTCGGAGGGGAAGGAGGGAACGTACGCTGCTGAAATAGACAGAGCTGAGTATACTGTGTACTCGGCTAGGCTCCGCTCCGCTCGCAGACACGCCCAATCCCGCCTCCTAGCATTTACGTCCCACCATTGGACTGGTCTTGTGTCCATCATAGGCGCCAGGCCAAGGGGTGGGACTGGGCGGGACTGCGAGAGGAGCCGAGTACACAGGACATCCGTCTCTGTCTATCTCGGCGGCGGTAACATTTAAAAACGATCATGCTGCAATTTTGGGCAAGTCTGCAGATGGACACTGTTGGGCAAGGCTGCAGATGGACACTGTTGGGCAAGGCTGCAAATGGACATTGATCATTCTGCAATGATGGGCAAAGCTGCAGATGGACATTGATAAGGCTGCATTGATGGGCATTTAAAATGTAAGTTTTTTTCCTTAGACTTCCCTCCTAAACTTGGGGTGCGTGTTATACGCCGGCGCATGTTATACGCCGATAAATATGGTAAATGAAAATGCCTTAAATCTATCTTTGTAGACAATATAACTTTTGTGCAAACCAATCAATATACGCTTATTGCGATTTTTTTTTTTTTTTTTATCAAAAATATGTAGAACAATACATATCAGCCTAAACTACTGAAGAAATTAGTTTTTTTTACTTTTTTAGGGGAATATTTATTATAGCAAAATGTAAAAAAAATATTGTTTTTTTTTTTTTTTTTTTTTAATTGTTAGTCTTTTTTTGTTTATTGCACAAAAAAACAGAAAATGCAGAGGTGATCAAATACCACCAAAAGAAAGCTTTATTTGTGTGAAAAAAAGGACATACATTTTGTTTGGGTACAATGTCTCACGACCGCACAATTGTCAGTTAAAGCGATGCAGTGCCGTATCGCAAAAAATGGCCTGGTCATTAAGGGGGCACACCTTTCCGGTCCTTAAGTGGTTAACTTGTTAAGGTGAACCTGGGCTTCCCCCCATCCCTTCCCAGCAGCATATAGTCACCTTACTTTCATTCCCCCACTGGTCCTCTCAGCCCCTAGAAGAGTGGAAGCCCAATGTAAGCTGGTTGATTACTTTCTACTTGACCTCACATGACAGCTCTAGGCCAATCACCAAGCACCAGCATTGTCACTTGTGAAGCAGAGTCGGTCACATGATCCCCCACACCCGGAAGTATTGGCTGGTCAAATAACTTTGTCAAACAGCTTAGCATGGGAGCACAGAAGCATAGCACATGCTCCTCATGCTGAGGAGGGTGGAATTTCAATTAACCTGTTACTGTGACTTGCACAATTCAAAGATTAGCCTGTACATTTTTTTACACAATGTGGAGCCCCAAGCCCGGAGTTTGGCTTAACTGATATTACATTGTAATACAAACTGGATAAAAATCTGTTTCTATTACTTTAAGATGTAATCAAGCTGGGCTTGGGTAGGTGGGGATTAATACAGAGGTACTGTATACCTGTATACCTCCAATAAAAAATATAATAAGGCATTACTGTGGTTACATAGTGCTGCAGAGCACTAGAGAGATTTGTAGCACGATCGGAAGCCCAGGAGCTTATTGATTCAGTTCCTGAGCTTAGAATTCGACAAAACCCTTCCAGAACCCCCATGGTCTGTCAGTAAAAGAGATATGGTAGCAAAACGTACTCTCTTGGACTCAGATAATGATGACTCCGAAGCAGTTTTTTCATCAGCAAACACTACACTGCTCCTTTTTGTTTTTTTACGAGACCTTCGCATTTTAACTTCAGTTTCACTTGTTACAGGAACTGGACTCACGTCATTTCCTTGAGGTTTTGATTTGGCCACTGCCACTTCATAGTCAATGCTACTAGAAAGTAAATGATGATATGATTAGCATGATCGTGCAAAATAACTTTCTCATAAATCATAAACATTTTAATATTACAATTTACCATAAAATAAACAATAGAAAACTGCAGAATTCAAGAGCAAGTCAGTGAAAATAACCAGAAAATGACTACTACTATCCAAGACAAATACCGCAACATACTTTTAACTCTGAACCTTAATCACATGTCTCTCAAACTCTGTCATCCTTACTCCAAATCCCAGTAATTCCTTAAAGGGTAAATTCACTTTTGTAGAAAAAAAATAGGAAAATAAAAAATAATAATATATCATACACAATTGCGACACAAGTCATATTGTAATTGATTGTTATTAAAAATGACCTTTCTTTTTCAATCTGCAGTACTGTAATTTTCTGTAAAATGTAATGCACTATGACTACCTGGAGGCTTCCTGTACCCAGATGGTGCACAGAATACCCCAGAAATGTAATTTTCTGCTTGTGTGATTGGCTTACAGATTTTCCCAGAAGTCTGCACTAAGATACAAGTCAGATTTTGGGCACCCCCTGCAACAAAAATGTCCTTTTTGGTGAGATACTCACAAAGGGAAACCATGTCTACAGGAATTCGGAGCCTGCCAATTCCCTTATTAGAACCCTGTGAGTTCAGCAGCTGATTGATAATTATAAAATCTCTCCCATACAGATTCACTTCGCACATGGGCACAGACAAACAAACAAACAGCTATTTCTTCAGAATAAAAAAGGTAGCAATCTGCAAAAGTTTGTTAAAAAGCACAGTAAGTTGATCACTGAGAGAGGGATGTTTTTTTTTCTTAACAAAAGTGGAGTTACTCTTTAACCTATCACAAAATTTCTTCAGGCATTCTCATGTCTCATGTAAAACAGTTTCAACACTATGGAAAGCTCAGGGTGACATATGGAAGGATGAAATAGGTAGGTGTCACACCTTTTTACTTAAGTGTGTATACTGAATAGGGCCATATATTTTATTGACTGGATACACTATACTGAATGAGTAGCCTGTAAGATTAAAGCAGATCATACTACATTGGATGTACTGTACTGTTTTTGTTTAAAAGATATGATTTACTCTTAAATTTTATTTTTTTGACAATTTCTATACCAAAATATCAATTAATATGCTTCCAAAAAATGCAAAAATTAAATGTTTAAAAAAGGAGAAAATTTTGATTCACCATAGATATTGTGCACAATACTACCAACAAATATTCATAGTGAAGCAATGCATATTTCAAATTGTTTAACCTTTTTTACCTTCCTTTAAGGAAATATTGCTAAAACAGAAAACAAAGATTTGATCCTCAATCAGTAAAGATGTAAAGCAAAACACCTACCAACTGACCAAGAAACCTTTGACATGAGGACCCCACGTGATCTAGTGCCCCTTTCATAGTAAAGAAATGTATATTTCTGATGCCTAAAGAAAGTGTTTCACAGAAAGTGTGCTTCAGTGCCACAGGCATTTTTTAGCATCAGCTCCTTTGTGGGTCTTTGTGTACAGTCATATGATATCTCAGAACCACAAAGAAAATTCCCTGTGATTCAGACACTTGAATCACACAGAGCAAGTAACTATACAATGCCCATTATGCCTCACTAACTGTAGGTCCCCTTCTCAGCCATTATATCCTAGGAAGCAAGTATCTCCATTTAGGGTCGCACATATAGTAGTGCTGATTATGGGGAAAAATGTTCCCCTGCAACCCAACTCAGAAGTCCCTATAAAATAGCAGCTGACCAAAGGATTGCAATATTTGTTTGCAATATTTAGTTAAAATGAACCTGCTTTTACCTGTAAAAGAAGGCAGTAAATACTCACCTTTTCTTAGTGCCCATGCTTCCACTCACAGATGCAATCGCTAGAACTCATGACCTAAAGTCTGCTGAAAAACCAGACAATTCTGGGAGAGTGACAATCACCTGAGTCCCCTGTAAATATTTCAGTTTCTCCCTCAGACATGACATCAGCAGTACAGTATATCCACCCTGCCAGAGGGAGGAACCAGTGAGAGCTGCAGGGCATTTAGCATATTAACACTCCTGGAGGTGTTTGTTTCTCCAGTGAACTTCAGGTGGTTAGTTCTAAAGATCACCCTACAAACCTGAAAGCGTAATATGCAATGCCTTTTTTACAAGTAGCAGCAAGTTGAACAAAAAAAAAAATTGTGACAGTGTCACTCTAACAAGGTTATAAACGCAATCTGCTGTGACTTTGACAACAAACTTTAAAGTGGTTGTAAAAACCTCAGAGACAACTTAATATGTTCAGATAGTAGATAACACAGGCAGCTGATTGCTGCCTGTGTAAGTGTACTTACTGTTGTATTTTCAATGAAAATAGTCTTTTTCTCGTAGATGACGTCATGCGCGATTGCACAGTATGATCTTTCCTTAACGGCATGTAAAGTGTGCCGTTTCTGTATTCCCTGCATGTCGGGAAATTACTGTGAACGAGCTTCCCCTCTGAACGGCACAGAGGAGAAGTCTCGCGAAGCTGCACTGATTCTCTTCTTCCTGATACTCCCGGCGCTACGGCGCATGCACAAGATTTCAGAGTAAGGGCGGAAGTGACTACGTAATAGATTCAGTAAACAGCTCTAAAAATGGATACCCGGAAATGAAGAGAAGACAAACACCATAAATAAGGTATTTACAGACCTTGTTTAGGGCTGATTTCAATAGATTATCCCTTGTAATGAGCTACTGAATGTTTAAATTTAAAAAAAAAAGAAAAATCGGCCGGGGTTTACTTCCTCTTTAATGCACGATTGTGATTGATGGCTCTAACAAATGAGTCTAAACCTAAGTCATTGTATCTTAATCTGACGTGCACCGGAAACTGAACTGATTTTTGTGAGAAGAATGTTATTATTTTTAAATAAATACTGGTGGTATAGCCAAGAGAGCTATGAGTATTTACTTCTTTTGAGCTTTTGGAGATAATTCATTTCTGGAAGGAGGAAAATAGTTGTGGATTCAAATTCCTGGAGGCCATAGAGAGGAATATCAGCCATAGCTATGCTCCAGTTTAAAGGGGAATGTGCAATAGACCTGATTTCTTTTGGGTCAAAAGAGAGACCCCCTAAGGGTCTCCCGACTTCTGCTTCAGGTAGCTCCAATATAATCAGCTGGCCCTATGTAAAAAAGTAATTGCCCTCTCCCATGATGAATCATGAATGAACTGTGATTCATGATTCAGCATGGGAGGGGGCAATTACTTTTTCACATAGGGCCAGCTGATTATATTGGAGCTACCTGAAGCAGAAGTCGGGAGACCCTTAGGGGATCTGTCATCAAGGAGATCGGGAAGCTGCCCGGGTCATCTGTATTAGCTTACAGGGCTGTTATCGTTCAGCCGTGAGGTGAGAGGGTGTGGGAACCATTACTTTTACACACCTTTAATCCATCACTGGTCACTCCTGGAGGAACTCTTTTGGCACTATCTTTCCAATCTAATTGTCACGATGGAGATCTGACTATTTATGGGACCTTTTTAGGACTATTACCATTTTTATTCACATATTTTATTTACAAACACACCTGTGTGAAGTAGCTGTGTGAAGTTGGCACCCCATGTTTGTAAAACCTGAATAAAAATATACCATTCGTTTGTGCCGCGTTTGTGCTGATTTGTGCCGCAAAAATGAGCGTTTGTGCCGGTTCGGTTTCTGAGATATTAAACATTCAATTTAATGCAAGCCCCGCCCACTTTGCACCCCATGTCTTTGAATTTTAAAAACAAACGCGCCATTCGTTTGTGCCACGTTTGTGCTGGTTTGTGCCGCAAAAATAAACGTTTGTGCCGCTTTGGTTGCGGAGATATTGTGCGTTATAGTTGCTGTAACCCCGCCCATTTTGCACCCCATGTTCCTGAATTTTAAAAACAAACGTGCCATTCGTTTGTGCCGCGTTTGTGCTGGTTTGTGCCGCAAAAATAAACGTTTGTGCCGCTTTGATTGCGGAGATATTGTGCGTTATAGTTGCTGTAACCCCGCCCATTTTGCACCCCATGTTCCTGAATTTTAAAAACAAACGTGCCATTCATTTGTGCCGCGTTTGTGCTGGTTTGTGCCGCAAAAATAAACGTTTGTGCCGCTTTGGTTACGGAGATATTGTGCGTTATAGTTGCTGTAACCCCGCCCATTTTGCACCCCATGTTCCTGAATTTAAAAAAAAAACGCGCCATTCGTTTGTGCCGCGTTTGTGCTGGTTTGTGCCACAAAAATAAACGTTTGTGCCGCTTTGGTTGTGGAGATATTGTGCGTTATAGTTGCTGTAACCCCGCCCATTTTGCACCCCATGTTCCTGAATTTTAAAAACAAACGCGCCATTCGTTTGTGCCGCTTTTGTGCTGGTTTGTGCCGCAAAAATAAACGTTTGTGCCGCTTTGGTTGCGGAGATATTGTGCGTTATAGTTGCTGTAACCCCGCCCATTTTGCACCCCATGTTCCTGAATTTTAAAAACAAACACGCCATTCGTTTGTGCTGCGTTTGTGCTGGTTTGTGCCGCAAAAATAAATGTTTGTGCCTCTTTGGTTGCGGAGATATTGTGCGTTATAGTTGCTGTAATCCCGCCCACATTGCACCCCATGTTCCTGAATTTTAAAAACAAACGCGCCATTCGTTTGTGCCGCGTTTGTGCTGGTTTGTGCCGCAAAAATAAACGTTTGTGCCGCTTTGATTGCGGAGATATTGTGCGTTATAGTTGCTGTAACCCCGCCCATTTTGCACCCCATGTTCCTGAATTTTAAAAACAAATGCGCCATTCGTTTGTGCCGCGTTTGTGCTGGTTTGTGCCGCAAAAATAAATGTTTGTGCCTCTTTGGTTGCGGAGATATTGTGCGTTATAGTTGCTGTAATCCCGCCCACATTGCACCCCATGTTCCTGAATTTTAAAAACAAACGCGCCATTCGTTTGTGCCGCGTTTGTGCTGGTTTGTGCCGCAAAAATAAACGTTTGTGCCGCTTTGGTTGCGGAGATATTGTGCGTTATAGTTGCTGTAACCCCGCCCATTTTGCACCCCATGTTCCTGAATTTTAAAAACAAACGCGCCATTCGTTTGTGCCGCGTTTGTGCTGGTTTGTGCCGCAAAAATAAACGTTTGTGCCGCTTTGATTGCGGAGATATTGTGCGTTATAGTTGCTGTAACCCCGCCCATTTTGCACCCTATGTTCCTGAATTTTAAAAACAAATGCGCCATTCGTTTGTGCCGCGTTTGTGCTGGTTTGTGCCGCAAAAATAAATGTTTGTGCCGCTTTGGTTGCGGAGATATAGTGCGTTATAGTTGCTACAACCCCGCCCACATTGCACCCCATGTTCCTGAATTTTAAAAACAAACGCACCATTTGTTTGTGCCGGGTTTGTGCTGGTTTGTGCCGCAAAAATAAACGTTTGTGCCGCTTTGGTTGCGGAGATATTGTGCGTTATAGTTGCTGCAACCCCACCCACTTTGCACCCCATGTCCCTGAATTTTAAAAACAAACGTGCCATTCGTTTGTGCCGCGTTTGTGCTGGTTTGTGCCGCAAAAATAAACGTTTGTGCCGCTTTGGTTGCGAAGATATAGTGCGTTATAGTTGCTGCAACCCCGCCCACATTGCACCCTATCTTCCTGAATTTTAAAAACAAACGCGCCATTTGTTTGTGCCGCGTTTGTGCTGGTTTGTGCCGCAAAAATAAACGTTTGTGCCGCTTTGGTTGCGGAGATATTGTGCGTTATATGTTGTCAAACCACATTGACTTTACACCTTGTTATTAAAGCTTACATACAGAACCTAAACTCAGCTTGGGTTTCCTTAATGTAAAGCTCCTCCCACTGTACTGGCACTGCACTTCATATTGTACCCTGAAAAAGGCACCTCTGCCGGGTTAGCCCCTCATATCAAAATTTTAGAAAAAATCTTATGCAGTTTGTTAGATCTTTGTTAGATCAGGTTAGATCAACCGTTGTTTGCATTAGATCTCACACAGAAGAAGCGATATTAACAGTTATTTGCTGGGGGGGCTAACCCGTCATCAGCCCCCCTTATCAAAAAATTGACCAAACAGTTAGCTATTTTGGAAGCAATTTGTTAGATCCGGTATGATCAAGTGTTTTTAACGTTAGATCTCACATAATTAGAGACTTATTAAGTGATTAATGTGGGGGGGCTGGCCCTCCCTTATCAAATTTTCGCCCCAAAAATCATTCAAGCTAATAGATATTGGTTAGATCCGGTAAGATCAAGTGGTTTTAACGTTAGATCTCACATCATTTCAGAGATATTCCACATCAAAATAGAGATATTAGGTGGTACATATGGACGGGCTGGCCCCCCCTTATATTCAGCGCAATGAAAATCACACCCAACTTTTGCTGCGGCACAAAAACTTTTCCTCAGCTGCAGGGGCCCAACTTATGATTCTGCACACAAGCCCTCTGCTTTCAGAAAATGCCCCTGACCTGAGCTCATCATTGCACATCCATTCCAGATGCTCGTATGTGACATCACATACATCCCATACATCACATACATCCCACACATCCCATACATCACATACAAGCACGTGGTCTGGATGTGAGCGGTGGATCAGCTGGATGAGTGTGCCAGGACAAGTAGATGTGTCTCATCTCTGCTTCCTTTTACCACTCTGCATATCACACATATCATAGATGAGAAGAGGGTACAGTGGTGGGAAAAATGAGCAGGAGGGGTTTAGATGTGGGACAGAAGAACAGGAGGGTACAGCCGTGGGGCAAATGTGCAGGGGGGTTCAGTTTTGGTGCAGATGAGAAGGAGGTTCAGTGGTGGGACAGAAAAGCAGGTTGGGTAGAACAGTTGGGCAAATGTGAAAGGAGGTGTATTGGTGGGACAGATGAGCAGGAGGTTACAGTGGTGGGGCAGGAGAACAGGGGGAACATAGGTGGGGCAGAAGAGCAGGGGGTACAGAGGTGAAACAGATGTGCAGGAGGTACATTAGTAAGGCAGATGAAAAAGCGGGTTACAGTGGTAGGGCAGATGAGAAGGTGATTCAGTAGTAGACAGAAGAACATGGGAATATGGCGGTGGAGCAAATGTGCAGAGAGGTACAGTGGTGGGGCAGATGAGAAAAATGGTACATTGATGGGGTAGATGAGCAGAGGGGTTACAGTGGTGGGGCAGAAGAGCAAGGGGGTACAGTGATGGTGCAGATGTGCAGAAGGTGCAGTGGTGGGAGGGATGCGAAGGGGGTTCAGCAGTGGGACAGAAAAGCAAGGGGGTACAGTGATGGGGCAGATGAGCGGGGGAGGGGTTTAGTGTTGGGCCAGATGACAAGGGGGTTACAGTGGTGGGAAAATGAGCAGGAGGGGTTCAGTGTTGGGGCAGATGAGAAGGGGGTTTAGCGGTGGGACAGAAGAGCAGGGGGGTACAGCGGTGGGGCAGATGTGAAAGGAGGTGCATTGGTGGACAGATGAGCAGGGGGTTACAGTGGTTGGGCAGAAGAGCAGGGAGAACAGAGGTGAGACAGATGTGCAGGAGGTACAGTGATGGGGCAGAAGAGAAAGGGGGTTACAGTGGTGGGGCAGATGAGAAAGGGGGTTACAGAGGTGGGGCAGATGAGAAAGGGGGTTACAGAGGTGGGGCAGATGAGAAAGGGGGTTACAGAGGTGGGGCAGATGAGAAAGGGGGTTACAGTGGTGGGGCAGATGAGAAAGGGGGTTACAGAGGTGGGGCAGATGAGAAAGGGGGTACATTAGTGGTACAGATGAGCAGGGGGTTACAGCGGTGGGGCAGAAGAGCAGGGGGAACAGAGGTGAGACAGATGTGCAGTAGGTACAGTGATGGGGCAGAAGAGAAAGGGGGTTACAGAGGTGGGGCAGATGAGAAAGGGGGTTACAGAGGTGAGGCAGATGAGAAAGGGGGTTACAGTGGTGGGGCAGATGAGAAAGGGGGTTACAGAGGTGGGGCAGATGAGAAAGGGGGTTACAGTGGTGGGGCAGATGAGAAAGGGGGTTACAGAGGTGGGGAAGATGAGCAGGGGGAACAGAGGTGGGACAGATGTGCGGGAGGTACAGTGGTGGGGCAGATGAGAAAGGGGTTTACAGTGGTGGGGCAGATGAGAAAGGGGGTTAGAGAGGTGGGACAGATGAGAAAGGGGGTTACAGTGGTGGGGCAGATGAGCAGATAAGTTCAGTGTTAGGACAGATGAGAAGATGGTTCAGCAGTGAGACCGAAGAGCATGGGGGTACGGTGGTGGGGCAGATGTGCAGGGGGTTACAGTGGTGGGGCAGATGTGCAGGGGGGTACAGTGGTGGGGCAGATTTTCAGGTGATACAGTGATCTGAGGTGTGAAGGTGTATGAATTGGGGTTGATCTGAGGCGTGAGAGTGCAGGATTTTAATTTCTCACTGCTAAAGTAGTTTACAGCATTTACTTTATAAAAAATCCTTTTCGTGATTGAGATTGTGAAGTTGACTTTTTTTGTTATAAAATCGGTACGCTCAATTTCTTTGAAAACATTTTTCGGCACACTGCTCAAAAGGCTGCTTACCTCCTGGCCTATCAGTTTTTATTAAAGATGGAAAATGGGCTGTGGAGCAAGACCCGCTGTCGCCCAAAACTATTTTCTCATTTTCAATAATCAAAGAAGGTAAGGAAAAAAGGATGGAAAAGGTAAAAGGATAGAAGGGGGGGGGAGGTAAGGCTGGGGGGGGGGGGGGGTGAAATGGCGTTGGTTCAGGATAACTATGATGAATGGGCTCCGGAACTTTTCTGTGACATTAAGTCCCAAGAAGGGCAGTACCCTCTGCGGAGACGACAATCTGGTTCCATAGTCCCCAAGTGTTAGAGTATTTTTCCTGTTGGTGTTGTGCAGTGAGTACTCGATCTTCCATCTCATTTGGAATGGAGTTTTTATAGAGTTTGGCTCAGATGGAGGAGACATGTAGCAGGAAAAAGCTGGATCACCAGGAACCTTGTATTCCGTAAATTTTTGCGTGGTTTATCTGTCTCCCAGAAGTGGATCAATTTAGGGCACGACCAAAATATGTGAAGTCGTGTTCCTCCATCCCCCTGGCATCTCCAACATTGGTCAGTAGTTGCAGGGTGAGGTACCACCTTGTTAACAGTTTATAGTTGGTCTCTTTAATTTTTGTACAAACCGATGATTTCAACGAAAATCTGAGGACATGTTGTATCTGAGCAGATGTTAATGTACGCCCCAGCTTACTTTCCCATTTGTTCAAGAACGGTAAGTGTGGTTGTTCAGCCGGACAGTTCAAGAGGGCGTATGTTTTGGATAGAGCCTGTGGAAGGGAACCCTCTTTGGAACAGTATGCTTCAAAGGACGTCAGGGGACGATTAAATCCCTGTGAATTAGGCAAAGTATTGAGAAAGTGTTGTAATTGTAGCGCTGTCCACAAGGAAAGTTTGAAGGGCTCATTAGCACTACTGTGGAAGGCCATTGGCCTCCCGTTAGGAAGTGGGATGCCTGGACCCTACCTGTTTGGCTTAGGGTCCGAAACATTTGCGGTTCCAGACCAGGGAGGAACCACGGTTTTTCTATGATAGGGAGCAATGGGGAATCAGGGAAGAAAGCCGGTTCTGTGTGCTGACCTGGGAGCATATGCGGAGTGTCGTACCCAATATGGGGTGTAACTTCAGCACAGGTGGTAGTTGGTCATAGCACCACAGAGCCCCTGGCAGCAGAATGTCAGTCTGGGCCTGTTCCAGTTGTGTCCACAATTTAGAGCAGCGATGCCAAAATTTATTAATTTTAAGCTACTGCCACGGGGGCCTAACTTCTCATATAAAATAACGAACTGTTATGTATTTATCATAGATTAAATAAAACATCTCACTGATCAAACTGCAACAAGCTTTTATCCCTACTTACATTGCGATTATTACTGATTTCTGCCATGTGCATGCTAGGTTTAATGCAATAATAACTTCATCTAACAATTAACTACTAACTTGGATGTTGTTATTGGCAAAGAATATGAAATCTCTGAAATGATGTGAGATCTTACGTTAAAACCTCTTGATCTTACCAGATCTAACGAATATCTATTAGCCCGAATGATTTTTGGCCCGAAAATTTGATAAGGGGGGGCCAGCCCCCCTCATTAATCACTTAATAAGTCTCTAATAATGTGAGATCTAACGTTAAAAACACTTGATCATACCGGATCTAACAAATTGCTTCCAAAATAGCTAACTGTTTGGTCAATTTTTTGATAAGGGGGGGCTGATGACGGGTTAGCCCCCCCAGCAAATAACTGTTAATATCGCTTCTTCTGTGTGAGATCTAACGCAGACAACGGTTGATCTAACCTGATCTAACAAAGATCTAACAAACTGCATAAGATTTTTTCAAAAATTTTGATATGAGGGGCTAACCCGGCAGAGGTGCCTTTTTCAGGGTACAATATGAAGTGCAGTGCCAGTACAGTGGGAGGAGCTTTACATTAAGGAAACCCAATCTGAGTTTAGGTTCTGTATGTAAGCTTTAATAACAAGGTGTAAAGTCAATGTGGTTTGACAACATATAACGCACAATATCTCCGCAACCAAAGCTGCACAAATGTTTATTTTTGCGGCACAAACCAGCACAAACCCGGCACAAACAAATGGCGCGTTTGTTTTTAAAATTCAGGAACATGGGGTGCAATGTGGGCGGGGTTGCTGCAACTATAACGCACAATATCTCAGCAACCAAAGCGGCACAAACGTTTATTTTTGCGGCACAAACCAGCACAAACGTGGCACAAACGAATGGCGCGTTTGTTTTTAAAATTCAGGAACATGGGGTGCAAAATGGGCGGAGTTAAAGCAACTATAACGCACAATATCTCTGCAACCAAAGCGGCACAAACGTTTATTTTTGCGGCACAAACCAGCACAAACGCGGCACAAACGAATGGCGCATTTGTTTTTAAAATTCAGGAACATGGGGTGCAAAATGGGCGGGGTTACAGCAACTATAACGCACAATATCTCCGCAACCAAAGCGGCACAAACGTTTATTTTTGCGGCACAAACCAGCACAAACGCGGCACAAACGAATGGCACGTTTGTTTTTAAAATTCAAGAACATGGGGTGCAAAATGGGCGGGGTTACAGCAACTATAACGCACAATATCTCCGCAACCAAAGCGGAACAAACATTTATTTTTGCGGCACAAACCAGCACAAACACAGCACAAACAAATGGCGCGTTTGTTTTTAAAATTCAGGAACATGGGGTGCAAAATGGGCGGGGTTACAGCAACTATAACGCACAATATCTCCGCAACCAAAGCGGCACAAACGTTTATTTTTGCGGCACAAACCAGCACAAACACGGCACAAATGAATGGCACGTTTGTTTTTAAAATTCAGAAACATGGGGTGCAAAATGGGCGGGGTTACAGCAACTATAACGCACAATATCTCCGCAACCAAAGCGGAACAAACATTTATTTTTGCGGCACAAACCAGCACAAACACAGCACAAACAAATGGCGCGTTTGTTTTTAAAATTCAGGAACATGGGGTGCAAAATGGGCGGGGTTACAGCAACTATAACGCACAATATCTCCGCAACCAAAGCGGCACAAACGTTTATTTTTGCGGCACAAACCAGCACAAACACAGCACAAACAAATGGCACGTTTGTTTTTAAAATTCAGAAACATGGGGTGCAAAATGGGCGGGGTTACAGCAACTATAACGCACAATATCTCCGCAACCAAAGCGGCACAAACGTTTATTTTTGCGGCACAAACCAGCACAAACGCGGCACAAACGAATGGTGCATTTGTTTTTAAAATTCAGGAACATGGGGTGCAAAATGGGCGGAGTTAAAGCAACTATAACGCACAATATCTCCGCAACCAAAGTGGCACAAACGTTTATTTTTGCGGCACAAACCAGCACAAACGCGGCACAAACGAATGGCGCGTTTGTTTTTAAAATTCAGGAACATGGGGTGCAAAATGGGCGGGGTTACAGCAACTATAACGCACAATATCTCCGCAACCAAAGCGGCACAAACGTTTATTTTTGCGGCACAAACCAGCACAAACGCGGCACAAACGAATGGCACGTTTGTTTTTAAAATTCAAGAACATGGGGTGCAAAATGGGCGGGGTTACAGCAACTATAACGCACAATATCTCCGCAACCAAAGCGGAACAAACATTTATTTTTGCGGCACAAACCAGCACAAACACAGCACAAACAAATGGCGCGTTTGTTTTTAAAATTCAGGAACATGGGGTGCAAAATGGGCGGGGTTACAGCAACTATAACGCACAATATCTCCGCAACCAAAGCGGCACAAACGTTTATTTTTGCGGCACAAACCAGCACAAACGCGGCACAAATGAATGGCACGTTTGTTTTTAAAATTCAGAAACATGGGGTGCAAAATGGGCGGGGTTACAGCAACTATAACGCACAATATCTCCGCAACCAAAGCGGCACAAACGTTTATTTTTGCGGCACAAACCAGCACAAACGCGGCACAAACGAATGGTGCATTTGTTTTTAAAATTCAGGAACATGGGGTGCAAAATGGGCGGGGTTACAGCAACTATAACGCACAATATCTCCGCAACCAAAGCGGCACAAACGTTTATTTTTGCGGCACAAACCAGCACAAACGCGGCACAAACAAATGGCACGTTTGTTTTTAAAATTCAGGAACATGGGGTGCAAAATGGGCGGGGTTACAGCAACTATAACGCACAATATCTCCGCAACCAAAGCGGCACAAACATTTATTTTTGCGGCACAAACCAGCACAAACGCGGCACAAACGAATGGTGCGTTTGTTTTTAAAATTCAGGAACATGGGGTGCAAAATGGGCGGGGTTACAGCAACTATAACGCACAATATCTCCGCAACCAAAGCGGCACAAACGTTTATTTTTGCGGCACAAACCAGCACAAACGTGGCACAAACGAATGGCGCGTTTGTTTTTAAAATTCAGGGACATGGGGTGCAAAGTGGGCGGGGCTTGCATTAAATTGAATGTTTAATATCTCAGAAACCGAACCGGCACAAACGCTCATTTTTGCGGCACAAATCAGCACAAACGCGGCACAAACGAATGGTATATTTTTATTCACGTTTTACAAACATGGGGTGCCAACTTCACACAGCTGTGTGAAGTGATACTTGTTAGGTCATGTTTTCTAATTAGTTTTAACCTATATTGCACTTAATGTTGTGTTTCACTTGTTACACAAACTTGTTCAATAGTTATTTATTTCAAGACCTTTATTGATGCCGCACTGTTTGTTTATTTGCACTTATGTACTTTTAGGTAATTATTTATTTTGATACACCATTTGTGGAGTGTTGCATTTATATTAGAACCGATGCTGGATTGTTGTGTTAATTCAGTTATTTTTACACATTTTTTCAGTGGATTTTTTGTAGTTATTACTTTGTTCACGTTGCACTTGTGTATCCGCACATTCATTTATTAATGTGCTCCCCTGTTATCCACCTATATTGAGGAATAAGTACTGATTGGGAACATTTCTCTTTGTTAATTACCACATCATTTTCAGGCTTTACTTCAGTTTGGGATTAGTTACATTTTGATTCATTGTTTGATGCAATACTGGTTTGTCGTGACCTTTGGTTGCACAATGTAGTGGAAGATCAATTGTATAGACTTAATTAGTACTTGGAGTTCCTGTCTTGTAATCTCCTGGTATGGTTGATAGTTTTACATATATTATCTTATTCAGCTTTTTGTTAGTGTTTCATTGATTTAGTAAGCGCTGCATATTTTTATTGTTTTATTTATACCTCTCTTATTACAAGAAATTACTTTGCTCGCTTTGGAAACCGTAGCTTGGCATTGCATGTAGTGCACCGATATTGGGTGTTTTTGAGTGCTGCTGTTCACGAGATTAAATTTTACACTAAAGCGCAGTTGTTTTCTTATTTTTGAACAAAAATAAAAACTAAAACTAAACCCGGGTGGTAACATTCTAGCATAAAAAAGCATATTACTGAGAAAAAGCTGTCCTTTAAAAAATAAAAGACCAAAGGTTCGCTGTCAGCATTTCACCACTACAAAGAATGCAATAAGAAATGTAAGAGCTTGATCAAGGCAGCTAAAATAGACCACAAGAGACACATAGCAGAGGAGAGTTACAAAAAACCCCCAGTTATTTAAAAAATATTAATAGTATAAAGATGAGGTCAGAGCATATTGGCCCCATAAAAAATAATCAGGGGAAGTTGGTTACAATTGGCAAGGGTAAAGCAACAGTATTAAATGTATTCTTCTCCTTAGTCTTTAGAAAGGAAAAGAAGGGGTATAATAGACTGTGAAAGAAATTGTAAATTCTGTATAAACCTATATTCCAGTTGTTTTATGCTTTGCTTATATATCAGGGATGTGCAGTGAGGTCAGTGGCTGGTGAGGCACTGGCTAGTATCAGAGCCA
Source organism: Aquarana catesbeiana (assembly GCF_042186555.1). Classification (NCBI taxonomy): domain Eukaryota; kingdom Metazoa; phylum Chordata; class Amphibia; order Anura; family Ranidae; genus Aquarana; species Aquarana catesbeiana. The sequence continues at coordinate 408,182,310 of NC_133326.1, read as the reverse complement.
CATACACACAGGTTACATATGCCGCGATTGTTAGAGCGAGAGCAATAATTCTAGCACTAGACCTCCTCTGTAACTCTAAACATGTAATCTGTAAAAAAATTTAAAGCGTCGCCTATGGAGATTTTTAAGTACTGAAGTTTGGTGCCATTCCACAAGCGTGCGCAATTTTAAAGCGTGAAATGTTAGGTATCCATTTACTTGGTGTAACATCATCTTTCACTTTATACAAAACAATCGGGTTATCTTTAGTGCTTTTTTTATATTCATTAAACAGTTTTTTTCCCCAAAAAAAGTGTTTGAAAAATTTCCGCGCAAATACAGTGTTACGTAAAAAGTTGCAACCACCATTTTAATCCATAGGATGTCTGCTAAACCAATATATATAATGTTTGGGGGTTCTGAGTAATTTTCTAGCAAATTTATGATTAGTACATGTAGGTGAGAAGTGTCAGAATTGGTCTGGGTGGCAAGGGGTTAATTACCATAAGTAATACACAAATAATTATTATATATTGTTTTTAAGGTAATTTACTATACTTTCAAAAACTGTACTCAAGTAGGTGGCTTAACAGACAAATTACTGAACTTTGAAGTTATAACTTCAAACCAGTAATTTCACAGTAAATAGATAAATAATAAATTATTATCTTATAAAATATAACATAATAATATATGATTTAGCTTGATTATAATGGTACCTTTTCAACAGCAGCAGATTCTCTTTCTCCCTCTTAAATGCGTGAGAAAAACATGGGATTATGGGTAAATTTTATACCCACAAACACATGTTTTTTCTTTGTAGATAAGAGGGCTGGGCTGGAAGGGAGCATGTGTCTTTTAGACACATGCCCCCTTCTGTGACGCTGCATTGAGGCGTGCTTCCACTGTAGCATTTTTATTAGACAGCTGGGGCTAATGGTACTTTACCATTGGTCCAAGACTTCAAGCTGTCCATTAAGCTCGGTGCCTCTGACAAGAAGTGAGGAGAAGCACTGTGAGCTCATCCTCTCAGCCTGCTGCAAACTGGCCGCTCTGTATGTAGCTTCTGACAGGCTGCACAAGGAGCCCCATATCTCCGGAACCATAGGTCATAGGAGCCCCAAATTGCTTCTGTGGTGGGGTAAGACTTAGGCTACCTATCCCCTGACTGCACATCCCTGTTATGTATTGCACACTGCACTCATTTTGCACACTGCACTAATAATGTTTTGATTATTTATTCACATTCTGATAAGAAATTAGCCTGCCAATGTTACACCCCTTGTTTCCTTAAAAGTGCAATTGTGTTCCTACATAAGCATGTGTATAAAAAACTTCAACTGCACCAAATAAACTGAACAGTGATTTGGAAAAATGCTGTATCTTTTTGTGTCTGTTCCCCACTGTAGTAGTTATTTGGAACCACTAAACAATATGAGGATAGGAGTTGCCTACCTATACATTTTCCAGAATAAAACAATATTATTAGTAACACAAGCCAGTGTTCAAAAAAGATTTGAGAAACTTAATGTGAACAAATCACTAGGACAAGTTATATACCTGGAAACTACAGACCAGTCAGCCTAACATTAATAGGATGTAAACTATTGGAAGAGGTGATAAGAATTTGCTGATGAAAAGTAGTAGTAACCAGCATTGATTTATGAAAGATTATTCTTGCCAGACCAACCTGTTAACGTTCTATGATGAGATTAGTTGTAATCTGGACAGTGGAAGGCCTATGGACATGGTGTGCCTGGATTTTGTTAAAGCATTTGATACAGTACCCAAGAAATGCTTAATTTACAGATTGAGGTCTGTTGATGTCATTGATGATAGTGTATAAACCTGGATAGAAAACTGGTTACAGGTGTGCGTCCAGAGGGTGCTGAAAAATAGCATATTTTCAGAATGGTCTGAAGTTGTAAGTTGGGTACCCCAAAGCTCTGTCCTAGGATCAATTCTGTTTAACTTGTTCATAAACCATATAGAGGTTGGTATAAACATTTCATTCTTAGTGTTTGCTCATGATATAAAACTAAGTAGGGTAATAACTTCACAACAGGATACAGCAACTTGAAGAAGACCTCAATAAAATAAAGGGGTTGGCAACTACATGGCAAATGAGGTTTAATGTTGAAAAATAAAAGGTAATGCACTTAGAGGATAAAAATATAAACTCAAGTTACTCATTGGGGGAGAACTTTTGGGGGCATCGAGAATAGAAAAGGACCTGGGGGTCCTAGCAGACCATAGGCTCAACAATAGCATGCAATGCCAAGCTGCAGCAATCATGGCTAGAAGAATATTAGCATGCATTAAAAAGGTTTTTCCTCAAGAGATAAAACTATAATTCTACCAATTTACAAAACTCCGGTTCAGCCACATCTTGAGTATGCTGTCCAATTCTGGTCACCAGCCCTTAGTAGGGATGTGCTGGAACTGGACAGAGTCCAGAGAAGGGCAACGCATCTAATAAGAGGGGCTAGAGGACCTCAAAAGGACAGCTACAAACATTAAACTTATTTTCCCTAGAGAAGAGACACTTAAGAGGAGATATGATTGCAATAGTGAGTATAGCATAGGGAGATAATTATTCAGCCCTAGGTCTCTTAAGAAGACTAAATATCTAAATAGTGAGTATAGCATAGGGAGATAATTATTCAGCCCTAGGTCTCTTAAGAAGACTCACAGCCACTCAATAAGGTTAGATTAGAAGTGGTTTAACCTTAAACTGCATTAGGGGCTCTTTAATGTTAGAGCAATATGGATGTGAAACTTCCTTCCACAGTTAGTAGTGTTTTGAAAAAGGAAAATGGTAATGATGTAAACACAAGAGTGGCCTGACATGTGGGACTGTCTACGTTAAAAGCTGTATGAAGTATGAATCAAGGAGTGAGAAAACATGGCCTCTGGAAAAAATGGATAGGGATGAACACTATGTATAATGCTGCGTACACACGATCAGATTTTCTGACAATAAATGTTCGATGGGAGCTTGTTGTCGAAAATTCCGATCGTGTGTAGGCTCCATTGGACATTTTTTGTCAGAGTTTCCGACAGAAAAATTTGAGAGCTGGATCTCAAAATTTCCGATCACAAAATCCGTTGTCGGAAATTCCGAGCGTGTGTACACAATTCCAACGCACAAAATTCCATGCATGCTCTGAATCAAGTACGAGACGGAAGCGCTCAGTCTGGTAAAGCTAGTGTTCATAATGGAGAAAGCACATTCGTCACACTGCAAATTTTGTAATCTTTCAATGCAGCGCATTCTCTTCTTCTTTATAAAGCTAAAGTTTTTTTTCCAGCTGATATTCGCACAGCGTTCTGACAAACTGATTTCTTTATTATTTCTTGTGATCTCATGAATATTTTTTTTTTTTTCGCCAGATCTCCAGAATAATGTTTTTAATTTATTTTTATAGTGATCATTTTTTATTTATTTTTTATGAAGATCTCCATTTATTTATTTATTTATTTTTTATAGTGATCTACTTATTTTTTGTTTTTTTTAATCAAGATCTCCTGGGTTTTTTTTAGATTTTTTTTTCTACTGATCTCCATAATATTTTTTATCGTTGCGTGTGTCAAGTTACCACAACACCATTATAAACTTGTATTTTTTAACCTCGAGGAGGTTGTTTGTTGTTGGTGTCCCTTGTTAATTTGACATTGTATTTTTGAAATGTACCTGCCTACTCACAAACAAACTGTCCTTTTTGAAGTAAAACACATAGATAAGTATTTGTGAAAAAAAAAAGCCATTTATTATGGGTCATAACGAAATAAAGAGGAAGGCAAGGCTGGATAAACTGGTGAAATGGGCGAAGCCTTTCTACCCCCGGGCACACATCAACTATTATACAGCCAAAATTGGTGGCATGAGGAGTCCATATAATAGGGAGCACAATCCGGTCCAGGACTCCGAGAGATCATGAACAGCAGCAGGTGACTTATATGTCCCCAGGCTGTGGTCTTACTACAGCCTGCGTCTTTTGTCAGACCAGACTGAACCCAGGCCATCACTCTCTTGTCTTCCTTACATACTTTCTTCCAGGCTATGGCTCTGGTGTTGGAGTTGTGGCAGGAGGTGGAGGAGGAGGACGATGATCGAACTCTCAAACCTGGCTTTGGCTTGCGAGTTTGCTCCTCAACCCCTATTTAGGGCTTGTAAGATCACTTCCTCACAGAAGAGGCGTTGGCCCTCCTCCATTTCCTGCATTTTGCAGGCTGCAATGCAGGCATAGTCCTCTTGAATATTGGGGGGGGTTCTGAGGGCCGCAGTAGCCTTCCGAAATAGCCCAAGTGCAGCCTCCTCCAGGTTACTTCTTTTCCTGGGCCTTTTTTTTGAAGGCAGAGGAGAGGGACCTGGGATTCGAGCAGGCTACTGGGCCCGGCCACCTTCTGGCTGCCACTTACCCCCGCCACCTCCTGGCTGCCACTTTCCACGGCCTCCTCCTGGCTGAGGCTTTCCTGTGTATGAAAAAGGGACATAGTTTTAGTTTTTGGTTAATCGATCACACACAATTTTCAGCTCATGACTGTTGAAAATTGAATGTTAACAAATAGAAAAGACTATCATTTTGACCCCAGCATTTTTCATTCTTGTCCCAATCATTTGTGGCCACTAGTGTCTTTTGATATGTAAAACACTTTGTTAAATCAGAAATGAGTGATCAATAATAACATCTATTTAACATCATTATTTTTTGGACAAGAAATATGTTGAACAATGCTATACCTGGCTCAAGCTGGTCTCCTCCACATCTTCCTGGCTGGAAGGCCCAGGTTGGACTTTAGAAGCCTCAGCTGGGGTGGAAGGAAGCCTTGAAGGAAGACTGGAGAGTGCTGGCCTGGGTTCCCTCTGGTCTGCCAGAAAATGCAGTCTGTCATAGTACCACAGCCTGGGTTCATAAACATCATCTGCTGCAGCTCCTGATCTCTGGGAATCCTGGACCTTCTTGCGCTCCCTATTATAAGTGCTCCTCATGCCACCAATTGTGGCCTTCAAATAGTTGATGTTTGCCGTGGGGATCTGCGGCTTCACGAATTCCAACAATTGATCCAGCGCTGCCTGCCTCTTTCTTTTATTGTTATAAAAGACAGGGCAGCTCCCTGTACATATCAATGTATTTGGGGATAAAGTCCTGATCATTCAGTAGATCCATTTTCTCTGCAAGTCACAACACAAGATAAACCCTAATGTCATGCTAAACTCTCATAATCTTGTCTCAATATAGGCCTCAATCTATAGGCCCAAGTTAAAATTGTACCTTCGTTATCACGATTGGCGCTACTCCTTCCTCCACTCACAGATCGTATGTATGACACACGCGCGTTACACTTTATATACACTGCGCATGCATGAAACTCCGCTTGTCCCTGACCTTCTATCTAGTATATTCCCCGCCCCTTGTCTTTCGGTGCAGTGGGAGAGCACATAGTGGAGAGACAACAGGTGCATGAAGACAGCAGCAGCAACGACAAAAGCCTCTAGCTACGAACGTCCCGATCCCGGAGGAGATTTAAGGCCTCTAATATGTCCTTTGTAGGGATGGTGGACATCTTGAAGAGGGCCGACTATGACAGGAAGCATAGACCTTAGCCAAACCCAAATGTGAGAAAGGCCAAGATCAGGACTAAAGTTGTGAAAAGTCTGCAGAAGGGTACGGCGATTAAAGGATCAACTGCTGATCAACTGTTGATGGTCAGACCTCAAATTGAGGGAGCAGGATCAGTACAGAATAATCAAGAGAGTCCTGCAAAAAAGTATTTTGTTGTGTGTTCCTATTATTATTATTACGTCCGTGCTGCTCCATGTGCTTTTCTTTACTGTTGTACAGTTTAAAATGGCAAGTTTCAGGTTCATGGGCACAGTAATCGTTCGTAGTAAACATCATTCGTTCACTCACTAATACAATATTTTTGGCAGATGCAGATTAACTACATTTGGTCATGCCTATTTGTATTAAAAGAAGTTTAGTACATTGTTGTCTAGATGGGTTTGTAACTAGAATGAAATGCAAACTTGATTCAGTGTAAAGGGGAGAGGACACTCAGCAGCTGTTTACACATCTGGATGCAGGAGCACTAGTGTGGGACACCAGAACAAACTTTTTAGGGTGTCCCACACAGGTGCTCCAGTGGATACTAGGGGTGTCTACATGTGTGATACTTTACCAAAAAAGGTAATTATTGCAGCTTTGGAAAGGGAAAAAATCATGTCTTCAGCTTTGAACTCTGCCAAAACAGACAATTGTACGACACTTCCAAGCAATGTTTAATATTCCTATTTCTTGCCTCAAATATCTGTGTGCTAAGTATACCTTTATGTGACAGACCTAGCCAGGACAGAGGCTTTTGGAGGGGACTGAATGCAAGCCTCTTGCCAACCGATTATGGGCCCTGGCATTTGGGGGAACTGTGCTCCTTGTGAGCTGTATGCCTGGGGACCCTGGAAGTAATATTACTTTGGATTCAAGTCCATGTCCCCCCAAAACACAAAACTCTGGGAACCCCGTATGTGCCATATTATAGATAGTGACTGCTTCACAATGTTGTGTGTATATATTGTGTGTTGTCTCATGCTGTTGTGTACTGTTTGCTGTGCTGGTTTGGGGTGAGGCTGTATTCCAATGTTCTATTGTGTCTGTCTGCCTTGGATCACAGGTTGTGTATCTCTATGGAGGGAGGGGGGATTCCCCCTGCTGATAAGACTGTGTACTGATGAGAAGTTTGAACACACCTGACCTGTGTGTCTATTGTCATTGGACGGTTTAACCTGCCCTCTTTTACAAGGGTGGGGGGAAAGAGTCTCTGAGTTATTTCATCTGTTGTGTCAATGTGTGATAATAAATGAGTTGATTCCTGCTTGAACCTCAAGACAGAGCATCTTGTCTCGTATTTGGGGGGAGAATTATTTGTATTGGTTCCTTGTTCGGCTGTTGGAAGTGTTTGGTAGCTGCCTTTGTGTTTGGGTATGGGATGTCCTAAATGACTTTAACCCCTTTCATACTCGGGGTGTCATTACACTTTATTTTATTCACATAGGGAAGAAAAGACTCGGGACATCTGAGGTCACCAGGGACCCCCAACCTCCTAAAGAAGGGGAAATCCCAAAACAACAACCTCAGGATTTGGAGGAAGGAGAGGTTTATGAAGTGGGTGAAATAGTGACCACAACAGGTGAGTGTCTGAGACCACAGCTTCAGGTAATAGATGGATGCCTGCATATTTATAATACATGGTGTGTTTTTTCATTTTAGGTGATGTGGATGTTGTGGAAGAAGAAACACATTTCACAAGTGCAGGTGCACACATCCTCATCGGGGAGATCATGGTGTGCAATAGGGATTTACAGAAGATCAAGGAAGACATCAATGATGTTTAAAGACTCAAAAAGATCATTGATGTATTAGGCAGAATCGAAAACACACCAACATTTATCAAATTGTTTCTATTTGTATATGTTTAATCTATATTTTTCTAACATTTCTCCAAAATTTTTAAAAGCAAATTTTGAAGATGTACACAGTGTGTCAACATGCTATCTGCCATCACGGGATATCAATGTACACATTTTGTGGGTGCAACCCCTTTCTCACAACTCAAGTAGATGAGAGGAAGGGGTTGCATCCCTGAAACATGTCCATTAATCCCCCATGATGTTAGCTAGCACATAACAAGGGGAGGAAAGTGCACCAGAGATAAGCCACGTCCATAAAACATTGAGGATACAAAATAAGGTAGTACTGAGTATTACCAGGGAGGCGGACTTTTTAGGCTAAGAAATAGTGGAGAAGATATAGCAGTATAAAAAATATAAATTTATTGAAAAATACACATATCTAAAAAACAAAATGACAGTTGTAACATAAAGCATCTATGATTATTGTGCAGTGAGCCCTTGTATGTCTACCCGTTTCGCCATTAGGCTTCCTCAGGACACGGCCAAGGTTCATAGATGAGACAGAGAAGGAAATATGTCTCTTAAATTAAAATGCAAAAACATGCAAATCACGGTAGGATGAGAAAGTTCAATCAGCAGTTAGAAAGTATATTGGATATAGCTAAATATCCCAGCAGGGGCTTGTAGATAGTGTTACTAATTATGGGAACAGCCATTAGAGGGAGGAAGGCCAACACCGGATGCACCAATTAGATCCAGGATTTAGTATCAGCAATTCTGAAGGCTCAATATAATCCCATCTCTGCATATTCAGGATACAAGTACTCCAGCGTGCCCCTGGGAGACAGCATTACACTGCACACATATGCAGGATACAAATACTCCAGCGTGCCCCTGGGAGACAGCATTACACTGCACACATGTGCAGTGTAATGCTGTCTCCCAGGGGCATGCTGGAGTATTTGTATCCTGAATATGCAGCGATGGGATTATATTGAGCCTTCAGCATTGCTGATACGAAATCCTGGATCTAATTGGTGCATCCGGTGTTGGCCTTCCTCCCTCTAATGGCTGTTCCCATAATTAGTAACACTATCTACATGCCCCTGCTGAGATATTTAGCTATATCCAATATACTTTAACTGCTAATTGAACGTTCTCATCCTACCGTGATTTGCATGTTTTTGCATTTCAATTTAAGAGACATATTTCCTTCTCTGTCTCATCTGTGAACCTTGGCCGTGTCCTGAGGAAGCCTAACAGTGAAACGCGTAGACATACAAGGGCTCACTGCACAATAATCATAGATGCTTTATGTTACAACTGTCATTTTGTTTTTTAGATATTTGTATTTTTCAATAAATGTATATTTTTTTATACTGCTATATCTTCTCCACTGTTTCTTAGCCTAAAAAGTCTGCCTCCCTGGTAATACTCAGTACTACCTTATTTTGTATCTCCCTGTTAGCTAGCACATGTTGACATTAAGCATGGGATCAGGAGGGAAATCCCCATTTTGACTCTCAATTTGTGTGCATCTTCAAAATTTGGCTTTCACAGGGGTGACATCACCCCATCTGATGAAGGCAAGATCAACACAGTTTGGACATACTAATGTCTGATATTGCCTTCAATTTAACAAAGTTGAACTTTGTAAGTTCCTGAGTTGTGTATTGTTTTATGTTTTGAAAAACATGCCTGTTTACCACAAAAAAGAATATTTCTACTGTCCCAAAACAAAAATTACATTCCAAAAAATATGTTGGTTTGTTCAAAAATCCTTTTCTAAATGCTCATGTGAATGTGCACAGAGTAAAAAATGTTTGACTCAACAATGTGTGGCTTCTTCTTTCAATGCTCAATAGCAGTTTTTTGCTTAAGTTGTTGTTTACAGTGACAATGGGGGTTATTTACTAAAGGGAAATCCACTTTGCACTACAAGTGCACTTTCAGTGCAGTTTCAGTGCACTGTGCACTTTTGCAGTGCACTTGTAGTGCAAAGTGGATTTTACTTTAGTAAATAACACCCACAGTGCAAGATAATTTGCATCAATCAGGCGATTTTCGTAACTCCAAAAAATAAATTCATGGTGCAGAAAATGATGAATATTTGAAGCATTAATGCATTACATACATTAACAACAAAAACAAGGTGTGTGTGTAGCAGACCCACAACATAATAGTTAGCTGAAGAAGAGATTGTCACCTCATGTATCCAAGAAATTACGTTTGCACTGTTGAAGAAAATGGGCAAAAAAAACAAAACATTGGATAACCTAGGAGACAGCTAAAAGAAACACATGCAGTAAATCAAAGGAAATATTATTTCATTTTAAAATACAATTTAAAAAAAAAAGGTTTCTTAAACATTTTCTGGCATATCAATGGCTCCCCTACCTGCAAAGTACTCCATATATTTTGTCTGACCTCGCGGGCGCTTTGGGGGGGCAAGCCAGGACGGCCAGCTTCAAGCGCCGTCAGGGTTTGGTCTTGAAATCCTGCCTCAGGCCCAACTGAGGCCACATAGTTCATCGAATTTCTCCTTAAAAAGTTGTGGAGAATGCAGCATGCAAGGATTATATGGTTAAGTTTATATTCCGCCATGTTGATTGGCGTAAGGAATAGGTGGAACCAGCTGGCCATTATCCCAAAAGCATTCTACACCACTCTTCTGGCTCTGGCCAGCCGGTAGTTAAAAACCCTCTGGTCCGGGGTGAGGGTCCTCATGGGGAACAGCTGCATCAGGTGATCACCCAGCCCAAATGCTTCATCAGCGACAAAGACGAACGGCAGACCAGCCACGTTGTCTTCCAGAGGTGGCAATCCCAAGCCACCACTCTGGAGCCGTCCGTAGAACTTGGTCTGGGCGATGACTCCACCATCCGACATCTGGCCATTCTTCCCCACATCCACATAGAGAAAATCATATGTCGCCGACACCACCGCCAACATCACAATACTATTAAACCCCTTTTAGTTGTAATAGTATGACCCCGAGTTGGGGGGTGGGACTATATGGACGTGTTTCCCATCTATTACCCCTTCACAGTTGGGAAAGTCCCACCGCTGGGCAAATTGGGAAGACACAGTCTGCCATTCCTGTGGTGTTGAAGGAAACTGTGGAGTGAAACAAGAAAAACATTAATTAGGACTTTTGCACATAACATTGCAAGCAGATTAGACACAAACATTCTTGGCCAACATCAGTATAACATTTATTTGAAGGAGTATTTAAATAAAAAAATCTTAAGGTCCACTTATCAGATTCCTCACCCCCTCTGATGGCCCATTGTAAAAATTTTAGGGGGGAGATGTTTTGGACAGGTAACCCTCTCCACTTCATTGAGAGCTGAATGCATACATAATGTGTGTTACTTTGGCCAGCCCCTCCTTACTTACACTATTGGCAGCCCACTGGATAGGTAAGAAGTGTCATAATACAAAAATATGAATACGCACTGTCCAAATTAAAGCAATTTTTACATTCTGCAATTACCTATCAAGATAATAGGAGAACAAAACTTTAAACAGTACCGTTTGAAAGAATTCAGGCAGGCTCTTTCACTACATGCTTTGGTGAATTCATCCATAAATATGAGCACAAAAGAGGTAGGTATAGTGTGTATGGGTTTGGCAAAGTCAGCAGAGTATTGGTATCGGTTGACTTAGCGGTTGGGAGGAGGGGGGTTCCAAATGATTTTGTGAAAAATAGCCTCTGGCACTCTGCCTGAATTTAAGGACACAAATAACATTTGTACATATTTTAGGGAGTGTTTAGGGTAAAGCACTACTATGGAGCTGACAAAATACATTGTTAAGTGACTAGGCTAGGTGTTTATGGACCCAGGATAGCATACTGGGGAGGTTAGTGAAGGCAAATATGCATGAAGAACAAAAATGGAGCATTAAAAACTCCCAGGATGCATTAGGACAAAGAGGACATTCACAGCATATTACAATCATGGTAATTAGGGAATGATGAAAGAAATACAATACATTCGCAAACATGAAATACATAGAATGTGATGTTAAAGGAGAAAACTTACCTTAATATAGTCCTTCTGCAGGACCTGAATGATGGCAGAACAGGTCTCTGGAATAATGATCCCCAGAGCCTGGGGGAGATGCCTGTAGGCTTCTACCTGTCGCCAAATACCGCAATGTGGCGACAAGCCTCTGTTCGGGAGTAATGGCTTGCCGCATGCAGGTGTCCGGCTTGGTAATATAAGGGGACAGCAAGGCCAACAGCCGGTGAAAAATGGGGTCCGTCATCCTGAGATAATTCCTGAAATCATCAGGATTATTTTCACGGATCTCCCGTAACAAAGGCATGTGAGAGAATTGGTCACGCTGGAGCAACCAATTCTTTGTCCATGAACTCCTCCTCGCCCTGTTCATGGACTGGGCTTAGGTCAAAGTAAGAACCCCAACACCAAGCCCCCGCATAGCACGTACTCTACGATGAGTACGTAACCACAACATGGCTTCAAAATGGTTGGCTGGTCAGAACGAACTAACAGAACGCACTGAAAAATCAGAAAGGCCTGAGAAGAGCAAGATTAAATAAGAACACACTGCAAATCAAATACATACTATAAATAGCACACACTAAAAAACAGATGCGAACTGACTACACGCACTGAAAGCCAGATACGAACCCACAAGCACAAACTGAAGAGCAGTAACGATCTAAAAAGCACGAGGCTGAAAAGCGTGAATCGTCTCTCACCAAACTTCTACTAAAATGAGATTAGCAGAAGGAGCCCAAAGGGTGGTGCACTGGCTATTGAACTTCCTCTTTATAGTGCCGTCGTATGTGTTGTATGTCAGTGCGTTCTTGACAATTGAAATTTCCGGCAACCTTTGTGCGGCCGTGTGTATGCAAGACAAGCTTGAGCCAACATCCGTCGGAAATAAATCCCAGGATTTCGTTGTCGGAATGTCCGATCCTGTGCACGCAGCATAAACCTTAACAGTACTTAAGGCCAATCTCCTTTCCCCTACTGATTGGGGAAAGAAAAGAAAATTTCCCAATCACATATTTCTGTGGGTGCCATTACCTGGCTTCTCCCAGGCAAAAAATATTTCCAAGTCCTGGAATTGAAGTTCCCTGAATCTGGCTTCCAGGGCTCAACAGTGCTGAGATACAAGACCATTAGGTCCTGCTGGACTGGGAGTGTCCAAGGAGCGACCCCCACCAGACTCGCTATATCAGTTTACCAAGCCCTCATGGGCTAATTCAGCTAACACTATTATCAGTGTCTTACCCCTATTGCCAGTGGGACTCTCATCCCGGACACAACCTGTCCAACTTGTTGTAGAACTTGGAATCCAGTAGATCTACCTGCAGAGTTCCCCAACTTTGGCAGATTGCCAAAATAAGTCTCAGGAAGCTGGGACCGCACGGTGCCGGCATTAGTTGCAGATGACTGGAAACTGCCCTGTCATTTCTCTATACCTGGAATAGACAGCACCTGTTGTTCTGCCCCATACATGTGGTTCACCTTCCTGAGCCGCACAACTGCTGGTGGTGCCATGGTTGTTAATATATGCCACTGTAGATGCATTGTTGGATTGAATCTACAACTGATTCATTCAATAACCCAGAGCCAGGTGTACTGGCCAAAAGTTTCAAGATATTGCAGGGCAGTATTCTCTCCTGTGGAGACCAAGTCCACTGAACCAACTGGAGAGACTAGCATTAGTGGTTATCTTCCAAACTTCTGAAAGGAAGAATTTCACCTTCTCCAGATTCCGAACCGTCAACCACCAATTTGAGCTCTGCAATATCTCGGGAACAGAGTCCTCTGGCAATCCAATTCTTGGATCCTCATGTTTCAGACAGAGAGAATGTTTATCTACAAAAGATACGTACATTTCTACGTACAGCCCTATTCTACTGGAATAGGGCTGTACGTAGAAATGTATCGGAGAAGCTGGAACCAACTGCTTCCTGAACAAAGATTATTGAGTTATACTGATGACACCCCCTGCGTTTTCAGCAAGTCCAGCACTAGGGCAGGGAGCTTTGTGAACCCTCGGAGCTGTGGCCAGCCCAAAGAGCAGAGTCACAAATATAAAAAAGACGACTTTGCACTGCAATTGCAAAAACCCTTGATGAGCCTGGAAAAAAAAATGGCACATGCAGATATGCATCATTGATGACCATGGACCCTGAAATCTACCTTGCAGAGAGGTCAACACTAAATGGCCAGAGCCTATCTGAAACAGAAGGATGTCCAGCGGCTTAAGATCTAAGCTAGACCTTATGTCCCCAAACGGCCATTTAAAAAAACTTTTTTTTAAAATGGCCGTTTTGTCGGGAGCAGGAGCAGTGATTTTTTTAATGCTTAAAATGAAACAATAAAAATGAAATATTCCTTTAAATATCATGCCTGGGGGGTGTCTATAGTATGCCTGCAAAGTGGCACATTTTTCCCGTGTTTAGAACAGTACCACAGCAAAATTACATTTCTAAAGGAAAAATTGTCATTTAAAACTGATGGCGGCTGTAATGAATTGTCGGGTCTCGACAATATAGATAAAACTCATTGAAAAAAAGAGCATTGATTCCCCCCAGTCCATTACCTGGCCCTTTGGGTCTGGTATGAATATTAAGGGGAACCCCGAACAAAATTTTTTTTAAAATTGTGTGGGGTCCCCCTAAAATCCATACCAGGCCATTCAGGTCTGATATGGAAATTAAGGGGAACCCTGCGCCAAATTTAAAAAAAAATGGCGTAGGGGTCCCCCAAAAATCCATACCAGACCCTTATCTGAGCACGCAACCTGGCAGGCCGCAGGAAAAGAGGGGGGACGAGAGAGCGACCCCCCCCCGAACCGTACCAGGCACATGCCCTCAACATGGGGAGGGTGCTTTGGAGTCTGACCCCAAAGCACCTTGTCCCTATGCCTACCCTTGCCCGGCTGTTGTAGGGGTATGCAGGCGGGGGGGCTTATCGGAATCTGGAAGCCTCCTTTAACAAGGGGACCCTCAGATCCCGGCCCCCCCTTGTGAATTGGTAATGGGGTACCCAATTGTACCCCTACCATTTCACATAAAAAGTGTTAAAATGGTAAAAAAGAAAAGAGGCAGCTTGGGACAAGTCCTTTATTAAAAAAAAAAATAATTAATTAATTAATTTCCATATCAGGGGGCGGTATGGATTTTAGGGGGACCCCCACACAATTTTTTTTTTCAATTATAAAATTTTTAAAATTTTGGTTCGGGGGTTCCCCTTAATATTCATACCAAACCCAAAGGGCCTGGTAATGGACTGAGGGGGATCCCATGCTCTTTTTTTCAATGAGTTTTATCTATATTACCAAGACCCGACAATTCATTACAGCCGCCATCAGTTTTAAATGACAATTTTTCCTTTAGAAATGTCATTTTGCTGTGGTACTGTTCTAAACACGGGAAAAATGTGCCACTTTGCAGGCATACTATAGACACCCCCCAGGCACGATATTTAAAGGAATATTTCATTTTTATTGTTTCACTTTAAGCATTAAAAAAATCACTGCTCCCGAAAAAACATCCGTTTTTGAAAAAAAAATTTAGCATTGATACATGTCCCCTGGGGCAGGAACCGGGTCCTCAAACACTTTTTATGACAATAACTTGCATATAAGCCTTTAAAATTAGCACATTTAATTTTTCATGTACGTGTCCCATAGACTTTAATGGTGTTTGTGTGTTCTGCCAAAGTTTTTGCCTGTTCGCATGTTCTGCTGCAAACCGAACAGGAGGGTGTTCAGCTCATCCCTACAAAAGACTGACGAATCCGTGGCAGACCCCGAAGGTCCAAAGAGACGCACCTAACCTACCAAGCTTCTGCCGCTATATATGGAGCAAACCACCTCAGAGACTGCCCTAAGATTTCCTGGCCTGAGATACTTTTAAAACACAGCAGCCCCAGATGCTTCCCTCACACAGGTGGGGAAAAGCTTACAGCATCTGGTTTTCCCAGGCAGTCTCCCATTCATATACTAACCAGGCTTGATCCTGCTTAGACTTCGATCAACAGAGATCAGGCATGATCAAGGTGATGCGGCCGCAGTCCATCTGACGAAAAATGAATGTGTCAGGAAACACTGCAATTCCAAACACCACAGTGGATCAGATGCATCTGACACCACTGTCCATCGGGAGATGTGGACACTGCCAGATCACTGAACCTGAGAGCGGTGCACCTGCCTCTCCTGCCTGCCTCTCTTTTCTGGACCATTTAACTGGTATAACAGCTAAATAACGTAGCAACTATATTAGCCAACCTAATACCCAGACCTCCAAGGATGCAGGCCTAAAACAATGTTGGTTTACCGCTATGCAACCCCTTAGGTATGCAGGTACCCAGTTATGCAAACATGCAGGCATACAAGTATTCTTGCCATTCATGCATTTATGCATACAGCTCAAGGCAATAAGCACCATATGTATGTATCCCTAGACAAATAAGCACATATATATGTAGTCCTAGGCAAATAAGCACATATGTATACATTTTAATGCAAATAAGCCCATATGTATGCAGTTTAACCACTTCAGCACCGGAAGGATTGTCCCCCTTCCTGACCAGGCCATTTTTTGTGATACCGCACTGCGTCGCTTTAACTGGCAATTGCGCGGTCATGAGTTGTTGTACCAAAACGAATTTATGTCCTTTTTTCCCCAGAAATAGAGCTTTCTTTTTGTGGTATTTGATCACCTCTGCGGTTTTTATGTTCACGCTATAAACAAAATAAGAGTGACAATTTTTGCTATAATAAATATCCCCAAAAAATAATTTAAAAAAAAACAAATTTCTTCATCAGTTTAGGCCAGGGATATGCAATTAGCGGACCTCCAGCTGTTGCAGAACTACAATTTCCTTGAGGCATAGCAAGACTCTCACAACCACAAGCATGACACCCAGAGTCAGAGGCATTATGGGACTTGTAGTTTTACAACAGCTGGAGGTCCGCTAATTGCATATCCCTGGTTTAGGCCAATATGTATACTTCTACATATTGTTGGTAAAAAAATCTCAATAAGCGTATATTGATTGGTTTGCGCAAAAGTTATAGCGTCTACAAAATAGGGGATAGATTTATGGCATTTTTATTTTTTTATTTTTTTTTTTACTAGTAATGGCAGTGATCTGCGATTTTTATCGGGACTGCAACATTGTGACGGACACATCGGACACTTCTGACACTTTTTTGGGACCAGTGACATTTATACAGCGATCAGAGCTAAAAATAGCCACTGATTACTGTATAAATGTCACTGGCAGGGAAGGGGTTAACACTACTGGCGATAAAGGGGTTAACTGTGATCCCTATGTGTGTTTCTAACTGTGGGGGGAGTGTGGCTGACTAGTGGAGGAGAGAAATCATTGTTCCTACTTAGTAAGAACACACGATCTGTCTCCTCTCTCCTGACAGAACCAGGATTTCTGTGTTTACACACACAGATCCCGGTTCTCACTCTGTCACAAGCGATCACGAGTGCCCGGCGGTCATCCCGCCTGCCAGGCATGCGCATTGGCTCCGGGGACACGCTGTGGCACACGTGCGCCTGCTACAGCATCTTAAAGAGCCAACGTACAGCTACTACGGCTCACGCAGCAGTGCCAACCTGCCACAGTATAACTGCGGTGGCTGGTCGGGAAGGGGATGCAAATAAGCACATACAGTATCTCACAAAAGTGAGTACACCCCTCACTTTTTTGTAAATATTTTACTATATCTTTTACTATATCTTTTCATGTGACAAGTTGAGAAATGACACTTTGCTACAATGTAAAGTAGTGAGTGTTCAGCTTGTATAACAGTCTAAATGTGCTGTCCCCTAAAATTAAGTCAACACACACAGAGAGTACAAAAAGTACAAAAGTGAGTATACCCCTAAGTGAATATGTCCAAATTTGGTCCAATTAGCCATTTTCCCTCCCTGGTGTCATGTGACAAGGTCTCAGGTGTGAATGGGGAGCAGGTGTGTTAAATTTGGTGCCATCGCTCTCACTCTCTCATACTGGTTCCTGGAAGTTCAACATGGCACCTCATGACAAAGAACTCTCAGAGGATCTGAAAAAAAGAATTGTTGCTCTACATAAAGATGGCCTAGGCTATAAGAAGAGTGCCAAGACCCTGAAACTGAGCTGCAGCACGATGGCCAAGACCATACAGCGGTTTAACAGGACAGCTGAACAGGCCTCGCTGTGGTCGATTAAAGAAGTTGAGTGCTCAGCATCATATCCAGAGGTTGTCTTTGGGAAATAAACATATGAGTGCTGCCAGCATTCCTGCAGTGGTTGAAGGGGTGGGGGGTCAGCCTGTCAGTGCTCAGACCATACACCGCACACTGCATCAAATTGGTCTGCATGGCTGTCGTCCCAGAAGGAAGCCTCTTCTAAAGATGATGCACAAGAAAGCCCGCAAACAGTTTGCTGAAGACAAGCAGACTAAGGACATGGATTACTGGAACCATGTCCTGTGGTCTGATGAGACCAAGATAAACTTATTTGGTTCAGATGGTTTCAAGCATATGTGGCAGCACCCAGGTGAGGAGTACAAAGACAAGTGTGTCTTGCCTACAGTCAAGCATGGTGGTGGGAGTGTCATTGTCTGGGGCTGCATGAGTGCTGCCAGCACTGGGGAGCTACAGTTCATTGGGGGAACCATGAATGCCAACATGTACTGTGACATACTGAAGCTGAGCATGATCCCCTCCCTTCAGAGACTGGGCCGCAGGGCTGTATTCCAACATGATTACGACCACAAACACACCTTCAAGATGACCACTGCCTTGCTAAAGAAGCTGAGGGTAAAGGTGATGGACTGGCCAAGCATGTCTCCAGACCTAAACCCTATTGAGCATCTGTGGGGCATCCTCAAATGGAAGGTGGAGGAGCGCAAGGTCTCTAACATCCACCAGCTCCATGATGTCGTCATGGAGGAGTCCAGTGGACTCCAGTGGCAACCTATAAAGCTCTGGTAAACTCCATGCCCAAGAGGGTTAAGGCAGTGCTGGAAAATAATGGTGGCCACACAAAATATTGACAATTTCGGCCAAATTTGGACATTTTCACTTAGGGGTGTACTCACTTTTGTTGCCATCGGTTTAGACATTGCGCCCAGGTTCACACTATAGCGGGCTGCAGATCACACAAGAGCGCTGTGCGTCCCTGTTCCCCGTTTCAGGGACGAATCAGGGCCGATTCTATGCCTGAATTCGGCCCTGAAACGGAGCCAAAGACGCACAGTGCACTCCGCAGCCACCCCGGAGATATGTGAACCGGCTCCATAGGGAGCCAGTCACATTCTCCTGCTATGCGAATTAGATGCGGGGAAACGCACATCTAATTCGCATAGGTGTGATCCCGGGCTCAAGGTGTTGTAAACCCTCATGGTCTTTCATTCTATGCATTAAGGTGAAAAACCTTCTGGGGTGCTGCAGCCCCCCGAGCCCACGTTTACTTACCTGACACGGATCTTTCTTTGGCCAGGAACGATCACACCAGCTCCAGCTGGTGTCTCGTGTCCTGATTGGATAGATTGATAGCAGCGCAGCCATTGGCTTCTGCTGCTGTCAATCAAAACCAATGATGCGGGCTCCTGGGGGTGGGGCCGCGTTCTGCATTCTGTGTGAATGGACAGAGAAGCAGGCTTGGGAGCGCGCACGCACGGGTGACCACCTTAGGAGAGCCTTCTCCAACGTGGGCACTCGATGCAGGGAGGAGCTACCAGCGTCGCCGGGGGACCCCCGAAGAGGCAGATCGGGGTCACTCTGTGCAAAACGAACTGCACAGTGGAGGTAAGTATGACATGTTTGTTATTTAAAAAAAAAACAAAAAACAAGGGTTTAGAACCCCTTGAATGGCTGTATGTTGAGTTATTTTAAGGGGACAGCAAATTTACACTGTTATACAAGCTGTACACTCACTACTTTACATTGTAGCAAAGTGTCATTTCTTCAGTGTTGTCACATGGAAAGTGTCATGCCTTCCTTAATAAGGCTTGTAATCTTCCTATTGACTTTTTGGTTTAATTAGATTAATCTATGCTGCCATCTAGTGGCCATTTTGTATAACTGCACTATATTTCAATGTAGTCATTTAGAATAGCTGGTTAGATTTGGTACATGCAAGCCTCCGTACTTTCAATCCCATCAGGCCTTGCATCAGCTTCCTCAGCGTCCCTTTTTCCTTTCGCCCTGGAAGCAAGAACATTGGCTGCTAAGCTCTACACTAGCCATCCGGATCCATCTTCGCTTTACTCTATCATGTATCAATAAAAGTTCAAAAGGATTCTGCGCCTACCGGAATGCATTGGTATGATAGGAGTTAACAGTGTGCCCAAATACACCTCAGTCACGTGTAGTGAGGGGCATAACAGTAAAATGAAGGCTTCTAAGCACGGCTAGCAAACAGAAATGCCAGTAAGACAGCAGTGTTATCAGCTTCCATATAGCCAGACACCATGTCACAGACAAAGTTAGAGCACTTCGCGACAAGGTCAGAAGTTTACTCCACGAGCACAAGGAGGTCAGTGAAAAGCGAAACAATCGCCATTGCCCACGCAAAGGAGGAATCTGCAAAAGTAAAGGCTGACTTTGCGGCAAAGGAGGCCAAAATAAAAGCTGCATTCTCTGAAAAAGAGATGCAAATGCAACTTAAATTAGAAAAGTTACGCATGGAAACTGCATTAGAGGAACTAGCTGCAGAGAAGGAGTCTGACATCTTAGAAGAACTTGCAAAGTCCACCAGTGAGCAGCTCAGCAACGTACTAGAAAAAAAAATCCATTCCTGGCGACAGTACAGAGGGTACATCAGAATATGTGTGGCGACACGCCGAACTAGACAACTGCCCGCTTACAGCGCCGAGAGAGGAATCAACCCCCGCCATTCACACGCCTTTATCAAGCAAGAAAGTAAACCCGCACTCAGTCAGTTTTCAGCACATTCTGCATCCAGGCTATCAAAACACTACGTCACAGTTGATCAAATCGAAAATGAAGAACTACGAGTTAAAAGACACAGCGACAGTATCTCTGATAACCGCAAATACCCACCAAGTTCCTGGCACAACAGAGCGCCCCCTGGTTACTCACACAACGATCAAGGTATGTCAGATTTCTTCAAGTTCTTAGCACGACGTGAACTGTTAGCAAAGGGAGTTGCAAAGTTTAATGATCGTCCTGAAAGTTATAGAGCATGGCGTTCGTCCTTCAGAAATGCAACTAGGGATCTTGATTTAAAGGCAAGTGAAGAAGCCAATCTCTTATTCAATTGAAATTGAATGGAGAACTCCAAATAGCCAAAGCAGAAGTAGACTTGCCAGGCCTTGCCTTTCTGGACACAGCCCGTGGAGTTAACTTTATAGTGCAAAAGCTACCTTACAGCCTTCAAGAAACCTGGGTTACACAAGGCTCCAACTACAAGCAAAGGCAGAACGTCCCCTTCCCACCATTCTCTTATTTTGTAGACTTTATTAGCCATCAAGCAAAGGTTAAAAATTATCCTAGTTTTGACATCTCATCATCCGACTCTGCTTTCCCTAGGTCAAGTAAGCCTGCTCTAACCCGCAACTTCAAAGACGCACCTGTTGCAGTACGCAAAACAAGTGTATCTCCAACTCAGAATCCAAGCAGAGAGTGTCCTCTTCACAAGAAGCCTCATTCGTTGTTAAAGTGCAGAGGTTTTAGAGAAAAGACTCTCCAAGCTCGCAGAACCTTCCTCAAAGAAAACAGAATTTGTTAAAGGTGCTGCACATCAACTTCTCACCTGGGGAAAGACTGTAAGGTGAGCATCAACTGCTCTGAGTGCAACAGCACAGAGCACAACACAGCTCTACATCCAGGGCCAGTGCCATGGACTCTTACCCCCTCACCCCAGGTGGAAGGGCACAGCAGGGAGCAACAAGACACAGTACCTCCTGTAGTTAGACCCCAGTGCACCCAAGTCTGTGGAGAAGGTCTGTCTAACAAATCCTGCTCTAAGATTTGTCTTGCTGCAGTTTACCCCACAGGTCGCAGAGAAAAAGCAGTGAAGCTATACGTGATCTTGGATGATCAAAGCAACAGATCACTCGCCAGCTCAGCCTTCTTTGACGCTTTCAAAATCAAGGAAGCTCTTCATACGGTTACCAAATCAAATCCTTTGATGGTCAGACAACCCTGCCTCTGCCAACTCTAATTGAGTGCAATCAGTTCCCAACGAACAGAGAGGAGATCCCTACACCAGAGGTGGCACTTCATCACGGACATCTGAAGGGCATAGCACATCTCATCCCTGAACTAGATCCCCAGGCTGAAATAGCGCTTCTCTTTGGGAGGGACATTATCAGAGTTCACAAGGTGAGAAAACAAATCAATGGTCCCCACAACTCCCCCTATGCCCTGAAGCTAGATCTAGGATGGGTCATCATAGGCAACGTATGCCTAGGGAGTGTTCACAAACCAACCAGCGTGAACTCTCTCTTTACAAAGACACTAGAAGGCGGGCGTCCATCCCTATTTCAGCCTTGCACCAACAGAGTCCTCGTCAGAGAGAAGCCTGTCAGTGTAATTCATTCCAACCCTTACACCGCTAATCTTCTTTGTCATGAAGACAGAGATCATTTAGGGTGTTTGGCTTTCGAAAGGACTAAAGAAGATCACAAAATTGGCCCATCTATTGAAGATCATATCTTCTTGGAGATAATGAGACAGGGATTCTACAAAACCAATGAAAACAGCTGGGTGGCACCCCTGCCTTTCAAAGTGCAGAGACCCTGTCTTGCTAACAACAGAGTCCTAAGAATCAGGAAGTCGACACAGCCCACCCAGTGGCGTTATGTCTCAACTGATCATAACCCAGCAGATCATGCTACAAGGTCTGTGCCAGCATCCCGTCACAAAGACACTACATGGCTCACAGGACCACCCTTCCTGTACAAGCCAGTGCCTACTACTCCGGTAAGGGAGACATATGTACTGTTAGAATCTGAATCTGACTCCGATATCCGTCCTCAGGTTTCCACACTACATACAACAATTTCTAACCTTTTCCCTTTCACCCTGGAAGCAAGCACATCGGCTGCTAAGCTCTACGCTAGCCATCCGGATCCATCTTTGTTTTACTCTATCTTGTTTCAATAAAAGTTCAAAAGGATTCTGCGCCTACCGGAATGCATTGGTATGAGAGAAGTTAACAGTGTGCCCAAATACACCTCAGTCACGTGTAGTGAGGGGCACAACAGAAAGATCTAATAAAATATTTACAAAAATGTGAGGGGTGTACTCACTTTTGTGAGATACTGTATGTATGCAGTTTACATGAAAACATGGCAGCCTGCGTTTAAGCAACATGCATTTATGGAGGCATGTAAGTATGTGCTTATGCAAATGTTTAGGCAAAACACATAAGTGCGTGTCCATGCAAACACGCACTTATGCAATACGTGCCCATGGAAACATGCATTTATGGAATAAGCAAGCATGCGTTTATGAAACGTGTTTATGCAATATATATTGTGCAACAAGTATCTATGCAAACATGTGTCTATGCAACATGCATTTATGCAACCATGCATCCACGCAAACACATAACTCTATGCAACATGCATACACACGTCTATACAAACACGTGCCTATAAAAACCTGTGTCTATGCAACACGCGTCCACGCAACCATGTCGTCGCAGCCAGCATTAGGGGGCTGCATGCTGGGCGGAAGGGCACCGCCCACGCGGGGGCCACGTGTTGGGCAGGCCAAGGTCTTCTGCAAACATGTGCCTGTGCAAGCTTGTGTTTATTCAAGCAAGCAAGCACATGTCCGTGACTATGCAAACATGTGCCTATGCAAGTAAGCAAGCATTATGAAACATGTATACTATGCTGCACCTGCTCAGTGTCAGGATTAGCCAAGTACATAGGCGTCCAATACAGCCTCTATGTTGCTTTAACAGCCTAAGGCCCCTTTCACACCTGTACTGCGACTTGGGACTGCAAAGTCACATGACAAGTCGTACCCCATGATTTTCAATGAGTACCATTCATATCTGTGCATCTTCAAGTCGCAGCGACTTCAAAGTAGTCCCCGCACTAACTAGGTCCTACTTTGACGCGACTTGAGGTCCATAGACCTTAAGATTACACACGCATTGCTTCAAGTCGCTGGAAAATCACGTCAAAGTTGTGGTAAAAATCACGGGAAAAATTTAGCGACTTTCAAGTAGCACAAGTGCGAAAAGGAGCCTAAAACTAAGCTCTTGCAGACCAAATGCATGCAGACCAAATACACAACTCCTTCAAGTGCACCGATGACCATGTTCTTCCAAACATGTGCTTATGCCACATGTATCTATGCAACATCTATGCAAAACATGTGCTTATTCAAACATGCATTTAAGCAACAAGCTTGCAAGCATGTATACTATGCTGCACCTGCCCAACTGCACTTGACCCCATACTAGTTTTTACTAGTTTAGCATATATGCATACCATGCAGCCTTTTTTCCAGCCACTAGTGGCTGGAGGAGAAACAGCAGCCCATAGGCCTAATAAGTACACCGAGCATGTTTTAAACAGCACAATGCCCCTACTGAGAGAAGACCAGACAGTTAAATATTTTTTTTTTTTTTTTTTTAAGAGAAACTGCAAAAAAAAAAAATGCAGACTTTCCCTTACTGCTGCAGGACTCTAAGCACTCTGACTCTGAGTCCAGCCTTCACCCATCACGATGAGCTGGGTCATAAAAAGACCTTCAGAGATTGGGTCCCCCTAATCTGGGGTCCACTCCCCTGGACCTGTATAGCACCCTGCAGGAAAGCGCCTTGGTCAGAACAAACATTGCACAGGGTTCTAATACGCAGGGTCCAGTGCCACAAGGCTGCATTACAGGCAAACCTCGAGGAATCTTCTCTCCTGTCCAATGAGGCTTGGGTACCATCCATTTTGGCTGACAGCTCTTTTGAATGGATCTGAATGAAGTCCATGATTCTAAATAGAACTGTCCAGACCTCCAAGTATGCTCCCAGAGCACATGTATCACATCAGTGACCACAACCTTACAGACACTGGCAAAAAACTACTTCCGGTGTAGGAGGGGTTATATAGGGGAGGACTTCCTGATTGATTGTTCTGATTGATCTACCAGTGTCCATTCACCTATAGTTGGCGTATAAGCCAAGTAGTTATTATTATATTAATCGGCTCCGCGATGTACGATAAAGAAACATAGACAATAGGTCAATTATAGCTGTGTGGGTGGGGAGAGCCTTTGGCAAATTTTTCCTTGCAAATATCACCTGACCATTATATAGGTAAGCAGCCTGGCTGTCTTGTCTACACAATAGAACGAAGCCTTCTCTCACCAGACCAGGCCCCATGATTTTCCTTTTCCCTTTCAAAAAACAATATCCCAATGTTGCTGAATATATGTCTGTCCCACACATAGGGTTTCCCCAAAAAAAGTGTTTAAAATCAATACAAGGGCATGTTAAGATCATGTACTAAACATCACAATTAATTAAATTAAAGATAACCCAAAATGAATACATACATAAGGAAATCCAGAGAAAAGAAAGATTAATGAAGTGTAATCTCAGCAGATTTGTTAAGTGGAATAAGCGTGCACAAATTTAGTGAACAGAACACACATGTCTGCACAATGGCAACAGAAGAGACCAATATGCAATTACCATCTCTTTCTTGAACATGTACGGTGTATAATACTCTATGTGCTCAGCTGTTAGAGTGTGGTATGGATATCGATATTGTTATGCAAACATGTGTGTGCAAAACCATGGCTGGCCAGGAGCAAGAGATAGTTTGTCTGTTTTAATTTTTGTGGCTTACAATAGCTACATTTTGTTTTGAGTGGTGATTTGATATCACTATAGGTGTCTGGGTGCATTATGTGGTATGCTCCCTGCCCGTTCTTATTTGAGTGAAACAGGCTGAACCCCAAGTTCTCATTTATCATACAAAGTCTAGTGCTAAAAGCCAGATGCCTGAAGACTAGTGAAAGAATTTTGACCAACCTTTCTGTAACAATCTTGTTTGGAGTGCTGCATTCAGATCCAACTGATGACATGGAAATAACAGACATCTGTCGATAAGATCTTAACATGGATCTTGGTCTTCCAACTCGGCCATCATCAAAGTCAGGCTGCAAAAAATTTGTGTGATGTGAGATTTACCACAAAAGTATAATTTATATAGCGTGTGAAATTGACTAATGGAAGAATTGGCTCAGACAATTTATGTCTGAAAAGACAGAATCTACTGCAGGTGCAAATTTGTCTAAAACAATTATTCCTTTAGAAACTTTCATAAATGAAACCTGCTCATGCAGCATTATATCCTTGTCTCTGCCTGTGGTGGGCGGTACTTACTGTTGCACTAAACAGTGCTCATGTAATAAAATGTGAGCACCGTTCAGTATAGTACAGTATTACACTGTGTCCATCTTGGAGTTATGACAACACCCAACCCACGACAGCCCAGGGTCAGACAGAGTGAGTCTAATGCTATTTGCTGCCATTCACGCAGGAGCCTGATGGCAGAATGCAATTACTGAGGGGGACAACTCCGGATAAAAACTGTACTGAAAAGAAATCTGTTTTTTTTTTTTTTTTTACTTTTCCTGGGCTATTTTTTGTGCTTTTTTTATAAGAAAAACTGCAGGTCTGCTTAAAATAATCTTATGCCTTCTCTGCTGAAATATCACAATTGGTAATAATACCTGACATCACTCATTTACAAAGAAATGACCAAGCTTTCCTCCTATGAAAATAGTATTTTACAACTAGAGTAAATATGCTTTAGGAACCTTGCAGGCATGTTGATAAATAGCTGATTCTATACAGTGTATTGTAAGATAAGGGCACAGGAATTGTATTTACTTTCATTTAGTGAAGAAATGTGATTGGATGCTTCAGGTGGCACTAAAGGGCCCTGTCACAATGAAAAAGTTATGAGCTGAAACCTAATGCTTAATTTATATCCTCTGGGATACCCAGAAGAGTGCAGAAGCTAAGAGTAATGAAAATGTAAATGTTTTAATCAGTTCATATAACTCTTCCCAGAAAACAACTCTTGCAAAGCCCTGGGGCCATTCTGCGGCGCAATCTGTCACTGGCTTTGTCTAACTGATCACTGTACCGGCCCACTGGTGGTCCCATGTGATCGCTTTGACCAATCACAGCAGATAACATGACGATTGCAAACAATGGATGGCTTCGCAGAGCAGCAACATTATGGGGCGTTCACGGGAAATTAGAGTGCCGCAGAACGCCCCATAATGCATTGCGATTTCGCAGTGCATTGCTGTATGATGATTGGTCAAAGCATGCACCTGACCTGCATGCTTTGACCAATTACAGCGCACTCTGCTGAGAGAGCCATAATTGGCCAAAGGCAGGGTGCCTTTGGCCAATCATGGCTCAGGGGGTCTAAGTCCACACCCCACACTATATAAGACTGCTTACAAGGCTGCTGTGTGTAGTGTTGTTGGCGTGGACAGAGAGATAGATTGAGTTAGATTAAGCAGGCAGGCATAGGTGTGCGCAGCCTATTGCATTAGGGTGTGCACCCCAAAGCTCAGACACACATCTTTCTCTGCAGCCTCAGTTGCACGGGACAGTGAATGAATGGGAAGTGCTCTGTGCGGAGTACTTCCTGGTTATTCACAAACGGTAGCATAGTAAACACATTGTACTATGCTTCAGTTATGAATGGACACAGTGAGCGAGTGTACTCACTGTGTTTATTTAGAAAAGGAAGGGGCTGGTAAGTTACATATTTACTAACCACTTCCCCTGCTCTCCATCCTGAAACATACCCTGCAGCAGCCGGTGGGAGAGGAAGGAAGCCAGCAGCACTATGGGTGGGGGGCCAATAAGGTGGGGAAAGCCCAGGCAGTAGGGGGAATTGGCATCGCACATAGTTATTAGGGTGGCACACCCCCTGCGCACGCCTATGCAGGCAGGTTATTCAGTTAGTGGCAGTGTATTTGATATATATACTCTGCATTTAGCATAGACTATATATTCAGTGTTTACTCGATATTCGGTCAGTGCAAGCAGTGCAAAACTTTTTATTGATGCAGCTAAACTGTACGTGTACTTTTCCGGTCGAATTTTCCGCCTACAAGCTAGCTGTAGTAGAATTCTTATGTTGTATGACTAGTAATAATTATATTTATTAATTATTTTACTAGTCAACCAACATTAGAATTTTTCTATAGCCTATGGGTGGATGCATTTGACCGGAAATGTACGATTGCAGCGTCGTACAGTTGCTCCATCAAATCTTCTTAGAACTTTCGACAGACACCACAAGCCAAAGATTCGACGTTTATATGTTTTTCGTTGCTTTGTCGAATCTTCGTCGTTCATGTTGAATGGTCTACTCTACCCCACAGTCAGCCAACTTTCACATTTGTTTCTCAATCTCCAAGTGCAATGGCGGGCGCGGCATCCGACGTTGTGTCAGATATTGATATGGCATTATAATATAGAATCTATAATAATAAATCCCCCCCCCCCACAACACGGGCAGCCTCTGAGGCTATCACAACACTAGCAACACTAGTATCACTATCAAGTTCACAACACTAACACAATAGCAGCAGATAATTATGAAAAAGTTAAGTTCAACTGTAGCTTGCTTCACTATTTTTCTGCTGCTGGGCTTATGCTTAATGGCTAAATAATTCAGGTTCTCTGACAAACGGACCAGCTAAGATTGACTGTCTTCTGAAATGATTCAGTGTGTGTGTCTCTCTCTGCTAGCAAATTGTAAGTGAAAGTAAGTTGGCTGTACGTGTGTACTTAGTTCTAGCTATTTTATTGCCCCTCCTCTTTGGTTACAATCGGCCAATAACATTCATCATCATCATTATTTTTATTTTACTTCCGCCACCCAATTCCAGCAGTGATCTTTTCTCTCTATGTCGAACCTTTTCTCTCTATGTCGAATCTTTTCTCTCTATGTCAGATCTTTTCTCTCTATGTAGAATATTCTTGGACTAATAGAGTTAAGGTTAGGCACATTTGACCACAGGTTCGATAGACACAGACTGTTATTGTCAGCGTCATGTCGAATCTCCTATCTATATCGAACTGTGTACACTGGCGGTGTACACAGTATCTAATACAGTGTGTACAGCTTCTACTACTTTTCTGGTGGTGTACACAGTATCTAATACAGCATGTGCAGTTTCTACTACACTTCTGGTGTTGTACACAGCATACAATACACTGCAGCTGTTGTACAGTTTCTAATACAGTGAAAGCATACACACAGCATCTAATACAGTGTATACCGTTTCTACTACGCTTCTGGTGGTGTACACAGTACACAATACAGTGCAGCCGTAGTAGAGTTTCTAATACAGTGCAGGCGGTGTACACAGTATCTAATACAGTTTGTACAGTTTCTACTACTTTTCTGGTGGTGTACACAGTATCTAATACAGTGTGTACAGTTTCTCCTACACTTCTGAAATATCACATGGTCTCATATATTTAACTCCATCCAGGTGCCGTCCATTTCTTCTGATCATCCTTGATATGGTTCTACACCTTCATTTGAGTCCAGCTGTGTTTGATTATACTGATTGGACTTGATTAGGAAAGCCACACACCTGTCTATATAAGACCTTACATCTCACAGTGCATGTCAGAGCAAATGAGAATCATGAGGTCAAAGGAACTGCCTGAAGAGCTCAGAGACAGAATTGTGGCAAGGCACAGATCTGGCCAAGGTTACAAAAAAAATTCTGCTGCACTTAAGGTTCCTAAGAGCACAGTGGCCTCCATAATCCTTAAATGGAAGATGTTTGGGACAACCAGAACCATTCCTAGAGCTGGCTGTCCGGCCAAACTGAGCTATCGGGGGAGAAGAGCCTTGGTGAGAGAGGTAAAGAAGAACTCAAAGATCACTGTGGCTGAGCTCCAGAGATGCAGTCGGGAGATGGGAGAAAGTTGTAGAAAGTCAACCATCACTGCAGCCCTCCACCAATCGGGGCTTTATGGCAGAGTGGCCCGACGGAAGCCTCTCCTCAGTGCAAGACACATGAAAGCCCGCATGGAGTTTGCTAAAAAACACCTGAAGGACACCAAGATGGTGAGAAATAGGATTCTTTGGTCTGATGAGACCAAGATAGAACTTTTTGGCCTTAATTCTAAGCGGTATGTGTGGAGAAAACCAGGCACTGCTCATCACCTGTCCAATACAGTCCCAACAGTGAAGCATGGTGGTGGCAGCATCATGCTATGGGAGTGTTTTTCAGCTGCAGGGACAGGATGACTGGTTGCAATCGAGGGAAAGATAAATGCGGCCAAATACAGGGGTATCCTGGATGAAAACCTTCTCCAGAGTACTCAGGACCTCAGGCTGGCCCGAAGGTTTACCTTCCAACAAGACAATGACCCTAAGCACACAGCTAAAATAACAGAGTGGCTTCACAACAACTCCTTGACTGTTCTTGAATGGCCCAGCCAGAGCCCTGACTTAAACCCAATTGAGCATCTCTGGAGAGACCTAAAAATGGCTGTCCACCAACGTTTACCATCCAACCTGACAGAACTGGAGAGGATCTGCAAGGAGGAATGGCAGAGGATCCCCAAATCCAGGTGTGAAAAACTTGTTGCATCTTTCCCAATAAGACTCATGGCTATTAGATCAAAAGGGTGCTTCTACTAAACACTGAGCAAAGGGTCTAAATACTTAGGATCATGTGATTTTTCAGTTTTTCTTTTTTAATAAATCTGCAAAAATGTCAACAATTCTGTGTTTTTCTGTCAATATGGGGTGCTGTGTGTACATTAATGAGGAAAAGAATGAACTTAAATGATTTTAGCAAATGGCTGCAATATAACAAAGAGTGAAAAATTGAAGGGGGTCTGTCCCCACTGTGTATGTATATATATATATATATATATATATATATATATATATATATATATATATATCAAAGTTTGTGAACTCTATAACTTTCCTAAAGACTAAATAATAAACAGTGATTTGTGTTATTTTCACAAAACAAATGTAGCAGAACATCTTTCTATATTAAGTTGCGCTATGCTCTCATAAAAGTGAATTCTTGCAATAAACGTTAATAATGTTATATTTTATACTTAAAGTGACTCTGTGCATAAGAAAATAAAATGAAAAAAATGAATTGATTATCTCATTGGATCATGTTCTGAATAGTCCACTGTTTCAAGGTGATTTTCAAACGTGAAATTATCACCCAAGAGTCCTGGTTGAAAAAAGATAAAGACCTCCACCTCTACACACACTGCTGCTTACTGTCTCCAAATTATCTCCTATTGCAGGAGATCGCTCTCGCTTGTGGCTTAATACCCAGCCCGGGCCTTTTGATAGATGGAATGATAATCCCAGCATCTTCTCAGAATGTAATCCTTCAGAGGCACGTATTGCCCATTGTTCCCCATAAAAACATAAAAGCTTCCATAGTGTAAAATCCTAGGTAACTTGTAGCAGATAAAATGTAGCAGAATACATGTTGGCCTAAATCTATGAAGAAAGATTATTTATTTGCAACATTTTGTAACAGAAATGAAGAAAATGTGTTTTTTTCAACATTTTTGGTCTTTTTCCATTTATTTAGCAAAAAATAAAAAACCTGGTGGTGATTAAATAGCACCAAAAGAAAGCTCTATTTGTGTGAAAAAAAATGCTTAAAAATTCATATGGGTACTGTGTTGCATGAATGCGCAATTCTCATTCATAATGTCACAGTGCTGAAAGCTGAAAATTGGCCTGGGCAGGAAGGGGGTGAAGTTCACAGTATTAAAGTGGTTAATAAAGAAAAAAAACAGGATTTTATTAAATTAGGATCTTAAAGAAAGGAGAGACTGAAAATGTTGGGTGACTATCCAATTAGATGATATCATACCAGTTCTCTCGCACCATACTGCTTTTCCACCTTTATTTTCAGACTTTTAAAACACTCCTCCATTCGATCATGGAAAGGGCGAAGGTCTTCAGTCACCCTTTTCTCGTGTATTCGTATTCCAACACAAAGCAGAGGTGTCTAAATTAAACAGAATAGTGCAGCAGTGATTATTCCCATTTTCAAATATTAACAAAATAAAACAATTTTCTATTATATGATTGTGCATCTGACATGATGGTTACATTTTACATGTTTGTGATTATTTGACATTTGATCTTTATGAGTTTAAATATCTCCATAAAAAACATGTTAGCATAAATTTAACATAAAAATATATTCACACAGCCCAATGACCCAAGTAAGGAGAAGAGTCCCAGTTGTGGTCATACACATTGAGCAAAACTTATGAACCTTTGGAATAAACAATATGTTGCACAAAATATGCACACTAGTAAATATTTATAGAACCTTATTCAGTCAAATAGGAATAATACAAATAAAATAACATTAACTCAAAAATAATGTGGTTATCTAAGGTCAACCAATGGTATGATTCTTCCATAGGTTAGGTTTCTAAATATATTAGCTATATTGCCAATGTGCCCACAACATAGTTACTGTATATAGTTAAGTTAAAAAAGACACAAGTATTTTGAATTCAGCCAATAGAATAAATACATTGAAAACCTGCATATACAGAACACCAAACACACATTTGATCCAGAGGAAGGGAAAAAACATTTACAGAACAATGGCCAATTTGCTCCAACAGTGGAAAAACTCCTTTCTGATTCCTGAACTGGATAATCAGGCAATTGGATAATCACTGGATTAACAATTTCTGTTTTTTTAAATGTTATTAACCAGTTATGGTTATTTAGGAATGCATTCATTTCTTTAACAATCTAGTGAGCTGGCCAGAACTAGCTCCTCGGGACGTAATAGCTCTACTGTGAAGAAGCCTTTCCATATGCAAAGGTATAATCGTTTTTCTCCAGATGCAGAGGGTGTCCCCGTGTTCTTTGTAATGACCTTAAAGTTAATACCTTCACACCAAGTTTGCGATATGGGCCATTTATGTATTTATATAATGTGATGAAATCCTTTTTCTCAAGGGAGAATAGGAAAAGGGAATTCAGCTAATCAGTTTTTATAGCAGAGGTTCTACATGCCTTTTTTTTCAGTTTAGTTGTCCCTTTCTGCACTCTCTCCTCAGTTCCACAAACAAAGCTAAATTAACCCTAATTACAGTATTTTTCACTCCATAAGATGCACCTGACCATAAGACGCACCTGGGTTTTAGAGGTGGAAAACAAGAAAAAAAATATTCTGAACCAAATGGTGTACTAAAATATTTAACAAAATATAACAGAATATTATTTCAACCATGTGAAGTGAACAGCAGTCAACAATGCCATTAAGAACCATCATCACTGTCATTAACAAGTTTTCTGGGAACCCCAAGAACTCATCATCGGTAGTGTCAGAATTTATGAAGTTCAGTTGCTCACAATTACTGACATCACTTTCTTCGCTATCTTCACATACAATACTATGTTTAGTTCCATCTAAGGCATTGCTAATGCCACATTTTTTGAATGACTGTACAACGATTTCCTCCTTCACTGAGTGCTATGATGTTTTCACCCATTCACAAACTTAAGTGGTAGTGGGCCTCTTCATTCGTCCAGTAGGTATCAGATCATGGTTACCAGCAGCCATCCATTTGTTCCATTCTTCTCGCATAAAGACTTTAAATGGTTTGTTGATGGAAATGTCCAGAGGTTGCAACTGGCTGGTAAGACCCCCAGGAATTACAGCTAGATGATCTTCACTTCTTTAAAGCACTTTTTTGTAGTTTCGCTAACATGTGCTCTATACCAGTGGTCATCAACCTTGTCCTCAGGGCCCACTAATGGGCCAGGTTTTATGTATTACCTTGGGAGATGCAGGCTAGAATACTGCAATCACTGAGCAGCAAATGATATCACCTGTGATGTATTTCAGTTATCTTGCAAACCTGGCCTATTAGTGGGCCCTGAGGACAGGGTTGATGACCACTGCTCTAAACTGGTCAAGCACTAATAAGGCAGGTTTTTCAGAAGTCCTCCAGGATGTTTGGACCACACTTTTTCAACCCATACTCTTATTCCATTTTCATCCATCCATCCTTTCTCATGAATATGTACAACTCCTCGTGGAATCACTTCTTTTGGAAATGTTTTCCTTTTGAAGATTAAAATGGGCAGTAATTTGGTGCCGTCTGCTCAACAAAACAACACAACTGTGTAATGGGTTTTCTCATGACCTGAGGCTTTCACAGTTATGGTTTTGGCACCTTTCAGATCAACAGTCCTATTAGATGGCACATCAAAGGTTAGTGTGACTTCATCCACATTCCCAATCTGGCCAATTTCAAAACCATTTTTCTTCCTAGCATCAATTACAAATTTATGAAAAGACTCTTAGATGCACATTCTTTTGGCATTTCTTGCGCAATTCTAGTTTTGGTGCGCATAACAAGGTCATATCGCCTCATAAATCTGTAGCACTACGATGGTGATCCAGTAAAATCCTGAATGTGTTTCTCTACAGCAATGCGTTTGGTTTCATATATTATATGTTTTGTAGAGACTGAGAAGCCATTATTCCGGTGACGAGTGATCCATTCTTTCATGTCCACGTCTAACTGTGGCCACTTGGCAGCATGCCCACGAAAAGTGTGCTTACTTTTATTTGCTTTTTTGCAGCTGATCCTCCTGTTTCCTCCACTCTCTTTTTTTAGATGGAGGTGGCCCAAAATGTCTCTCCGCTGCTCTGTTTCCATGTTCCTTAGAATATTTTACTATCTCCAGTTTAAAAGGAATTTTACATGCTAGTCTTTTCTGCTTTATCATCCTTTCTGCTTTAGCACCTGGTCCCTGGCCCTGCTGTGGGTGGCTGGGCTGGCACCTGATCCCTGGCCCTGCTGTGGGTGGCTGGGCTGGCACCTGGTCCCGGCAGTGGGTGGCTGAGCTGGCACTTGGTCCCCGCAGTGGGTGGCTGAGCTGGCACCTGGTCCCTGCAGTGGGTGGCTAGGCTGGCACCTGGTCACTGCAGTGGGTGGCTGAGCTGGCACCTGGTCCCTGCAGTGAGTGGCTTGGCTGGCACCTGGTCCCTGCAGTGGGTGGGTGGGCTGGCACCTGGTCAGTGCAGTGGGTGGCTGGGCTGGCACCTGGTCAGTGCAGTGGGTGGCTAGGCTGACACCTGGTCACTGCAGTGGGTGGCTAGGCTTGCACTTGGTCCCGAAAAAACAAAAGAATTGTCATGAATGATCACCCTAATATATGGACTTAAGCAAGGAAGAATGAGTAGTTAATGAAAAAATACAAGTAATTCTTCAACTGCCCAAATATAAACCATTCACCTAATTGAATGTAAGTTAATTAAAGTTAGGTTTGTTTCTTCTGAATCAGGTAGATGCATATCGAAAGAAGCAAGCAAGCCACAACAGGTACCAGCCCAGCCACCCACTGCAGGGACCAGGTGCCAGCCCAGCCACCCACTGCAGGGACCAGGTGCCAATAGAAAGAATTCTCTGGAGAAAAAGAGAGGGCAAACAGCCCAAAAGGGATTCTTCAAGGAGAAAGAAAAACAGTTTTTTAACAAAAATAATAATTACTTTATTATAAATAATTCCACCATATACAAAATTGAATGGGATTTCCACAGCTGAAAGTTTCTGTATGGTCACCATACAGAAACTTTCAGCTGTGGAAATCTCATTCAGATCCACGACTAATTAAAGTGCTGATCAAATTGGCCAATGTTTGGGCCCATACATACTACAACTATTCCTGGACACCTTATCTGTTTTACTAGGAATTAACCACTAATCAACTGACTTCTGTTTGATTGGTTTGAATGAATGTGTGAATGGTATTGCTATCTGTGTTCTGATAACGTTATCAGGTTATATTATTATGTGGTGAGGTAGCTTCTATTTTTTAAATTTTGTATATGGTGGAATTATTTATAATAAAGTAATTATTATTTTTGCTAAAAAACAGTTTTTATTCCTTCTTGAAGAATCCCTTTTGGGCTGTTTGACCTCTCTTTTTCTCCAGAGAATTCTTTTTATTGGCACCTGGTCCCTGCAGTGGGTGGCTAGGCTGGCACCTGGTCCCTGCAGTGGGTGGATGGGCTGGTACCTGTTGTGGCTTGCTGGTGTGTCCTCTCACTCCTCTCCTCTTCTCTTCTGCCCGTTCCGGGCGGGCACTGTTTGCCGAGGCGAGGGACTGGAAGGGACTCGGAGGAAGGTGACGATCTATGAGGGTACACTTTTAGGTTTGCAGCAGCAGGTGAGCAGGCCCAGTGCACAGAGCAACACATAATGACATTGCGTGGGTGTGCCGCGCGCTTCCGCACACTGGCCCTGCTCACCTGCTGCAAAGCTTCCTGGGCTGGCTTCTTCTACCCGGGCCGGGCTCCCTTCCCTTGCTTTATGATCATCATGTGTGCTGCTGGGGCCTGGCCGGGCCCGAAAAAGATGATCGCTGCATGGTATTGTCTACGGCCAGCCCGGTATTCAATATTCGCTCCATAAGACGCACAGACATGTTTTTTTTTGGGGGGGGGGGGGGGAGTGCGTCTTATGGATCAAAAAATACGGTAACTACTTCTCCTTTCCCTTAGATATTATTTTTCTGTTAATTTTTTGTTTATATTTTTATTATGCTTGTTTGGTCATTTTGTTTAAGTGTCACATTAAAAAAGCAGACTCAGTATCACTATGCTGACTGCCTGTGCATGTGCGTGTGGCCACACACACAAAAGCAGCGCAAAATGCCTGAGGCAGCCATCTTTGCTATGGGGACGGAAGAGAGGCAAAGGGTGTTGTTGTTAATGATGGAGTGGGTCATTTACAACATTGACATTGAAACACAGAAAAATGATGGCAGAAGAAAGAACAAATGGTCCATCAAGTCTGCCCTATTTTATTTATTTACTTGTCTGAATAAAGGTCTATGTTTGTCGAAAGCAATTTGAATCCTTTTACTGTTAACTGACTCACTACCTCTGCAGGAAGTCTATTCAAAGCATTAACTACCACTTCAGTAAAATAATACTTTGATTAGTTTTGAATTCTCTTTCTGCAAGTTTGCGGTCACATCACCATGCTCCTTTCCTCCTGCTAGTTTACGAACAGTAAAAAATCCACGCCAAGGAAGTAAATAAATTAAATCTGTGAAAAGATTAAATATGTGAAAAGATAAATGTGCTGTGTGACAAATACAAAAAGTTGCCTCCCAGATGTGTAAAAATACACTGTGGCAAAAAATAAACAAAGAAAGGGGGCACTATACTCAATACCACCCTTTTCCAATTATAATGTATGATGTATATCACTATATACCACTCAAAACGTTGACATAAAACTCTTGATGAAATATTTACACAAATAAATCATGTGTCTTCATATAGTGTCCATTCTATCCACATGTGTCTGCAATAATTCCAATATATGAAGTTCTTCAGTGCTTTATCACTAGTGCTTCTTCACTATAAAACAATTTTCTGCCTGGTGCTCACTTATAGATAAAACACTTACCAGACCAATGTGACCTCTTTATGCAAAAAGAAGGTCAATATGTGCTTTTGCTTTAAGATCCTTTGCAATCCTCACGATAACCAAGGCTCTGTAACGGCTGCTAACGCCTCCAATCCACCATACCACCATAAGGACCAAGAGAAAAAAGGCTACATAGTGTAGTAGTAGTGTAGTGCTGGCAGGGAGATGATTAAGCTTTGACAATCAGAGTAATAGCTTGTGGCATACGTGGTTGTCATTGTTGTTATTTCATTGTTGTGAATAGGGATGAGCCGAACACCCCCCCCGGTTCGGTTCGCATCCAGAAAATGCAAACAGGCAAAAAATTCATTCAAACACGCGAACACCGTTAAAGTCTATGGGACACGAACATGAATAATCAAAAGTGCTCATTTTAAAGGCTTATATGCAAGTTATTGTCATAAAAAGTGTTTGGGGACCTGGGTCCTGCCCCAGGGGACATGTATCAATGCAAAAAGAAGTTTTAAAAATGGACGTTTTTTTTCGGGAGCAGTGATTTTAATAATGCTTAAAGTGAAACAATAAAAGTGTAATATTCCTTTAAATATTGTACCTGGGGGGTGTCTATAGTATGCCTGTAAAGGGGCGCATGTTTCCCGTGTTTAGAACAGTCTGACAGCAAAATGACATTTCTAAAGGAAAAAAACTAATGTGAAACTACTATCGCTAGCGCCGCCTATAATGAATTGTCGGTCCGGCAATACACATAAAAGTTCATTGATAAAAACGGCATGGAATTTCCCCACAGGGGAACCCCGAACCAAAATTAAAAAAAAAAAAAAAAATGCGTGGGGGTCCCCCTAAATTCCATACCAGGCCCTTCAGGTCTGGTATGGATATTAAGGGGAACCCCGTGCCAAAATTTTTTTTTTTAAATGGCGTGGGGTCCCCCCAAAAATCCATACCAGACCCTTATCCGAGGACGCAGCCTGGCAGGCCACAGGAAAAGAGGGGGGACAAGAGAGCGCCTCCCCCTCCTGAACCATACCAGGCCACATGCCCTCAAAATTGGGAGGGTGCTTTGGGGTAGCCCCCCAAAGCACCTTGTTCCCATGTTGATGGGGAGAAGGGCCTCATCCCCACAACCCTTACCCAGTGGTTGTGGGGGTCTGTGGGCGGGGGGCTTATCAGAATCTGGAAGCCACCTTTAACAAGGGCACCCCCAGATCCCGCAGATGTACCCCTACCATTTCACAAAAAAAGTATCAAAAAGGTTAAAAAACACAAGAGACGATTTTTGACAAGTCATTTATTAATTTCTTCTTCTTCAATCTTCTTTCTTCTGGTCTTTCTTTGGTGTTCTTCTTCTTCCTCCATCTTCTTCTTCTCCATCTTCTTCTTCCTCCGCTCTTCTCATCCCGCATCTTCCTGTGGCTTCTCTGCTCCGTCCGCACGATCCGCCTCAGTGGGAGTCTTCCGCCGTGTGACGCTTCGGAGAAGACTCCCACTGAGGCGGATCATGCGGACGGAGCAGAGAAGAAGCCGGAGGAAGATGCGGGATGAGAACAGCGGAGGAAGAAGAAGATGGAGAAGAAGAAGATGGAGGAAGAAGAAGAACACTGAAGAAACCAGAAGAAAGAAGATGGAAGAACAACAAATTAATAAAGGATGTGTCAAAAACCGTCTCATGTGTTTTTTAACCTTTTTGACACTTTTTTTGTGAAATGGTAGGGGTACATTTGTACCCCATTACCAATTCACACAGGGGGGGCAGGATCTGGGGGTCCCCTTGTTAAAGGGGACTTCCAGATTTCTATAAGCCCCCCGCCCACAGACCCCCACAACCACTGGGCAAGGGTTGTGGGGATGAGGCCCTTCTCACCATCAACATGGGAACAAGGTGCTTTGGGGGGCTACCCCAAAGCACCCTCCCAATGTTGAGGGCATGTGGCCTGGTACGGTTCAGGGGGGGTGCTCTCTCGCCCCCCCTCTTTTCCTGTGGCCCACCAGGTTGCATGCTCGGATAAGGGTCTGGTGTTGATTTTTGGGGGGACCCCACGCCATTTTTTTAAAATAAATTTTGGCGTGGTGTTCCCCTTTAAATCCATACCAGACATGAAGGGTCTGGTATGGATTTTGAGGGGGACCCCCATGCCATTTTTTTTTTAAATTTTGAAGCAGGGTTCCCCTGTGGGGAAATTCCATGCCATTTTTATCAATGAACTTTCATGTGTATTGCTGGACTGACAATTCATTATAGCCGGCGCTAGCGATAGTAGTTTTACATGACTTTTTTTCCTTTAGAAATGTAATTTTGCTGTCAGACTGTTCTAAACATGGGAAACATGCGCCACTTTACAGACATACTATAGACACCCCCAAGGTACGAAATTTAAAGGAATGTTACACTTTTATTGTTTCACTTTAAGCATTATTAAAATTACTGCTCCTGAAAAAACGTCTGTTTTTAAAACTTTTTTTTGCATTGATACATGTCCCCTGGGGCAGGACCCGGGTCCCAAAACACTTTTTATAACAATACAATGCATATAAGCCTTTAAAATTAGCACTTTTGATTTCTTCCATAGACTTTTAAAAGGTGTTCCGTGGCTTTCGAATTTGCCGCGAACACCACAAATTGTTCGCTGTTCAGGGAATGGGCGAAAAGCCAATGTTCGTCTCAAACTCATGTTCGATGCGAACATAAAGCCCATCCCTAGTTGTGAATAACAAGTGTTGGCATTCACAACAAAAGCCACCAACTATTACTAAGACTGTAAAAGATGATTCTCTTCCCTGCTGGTGCTAAGCGGGAAGTCAGCAGAGTCAATGCGGCCCTGTCTAAAGTGAGCCTTATAGAAGAAAACAGACTTCATACCTGCCTAGTAACCAGGCTTTTCACAGCCAGCCAGCAAAATCCAGCCCAATCCAATGTTATCTCTTCTTCTCTCCTGCGTCTTTTTTCATTTTCGCCCCCCTCCCCACTCTACCTATGAGTTAAAACTCCATTTCCTTGCTAGAACAGGGCCAAGTGCTCTATGCTATGCTGTGCTCTATCTAACCTAGGGGATTCCATAATGAAATAAAAGATGTAGTGAAACTTTTTTAAATTCTTATTTGCTACATAATTTCCCAGTTGGTCAGTGCATTCATGTCTGTTTGTAAGGTAGAGATATCCTATAAGGATTATATTCTACTACATATTTTGCTACCATCTGCAAAAAAAAAATTGTATTTTTACATACTGTAGTTAGTCAGGTTGAAAAAAGACACAAAACAATCTAGTTCAACCAAAAAAAAAAACTCCATATACACAATTATATACCTACAGCTGATCCAGAGGAAGCCCAAAAATCTCAATAAAGCATGATCCAATTAGCTCCAGTGGGGTAGAAATAAATCCCTCTCTGATATCCCAAGAGGCAATCAGATATTCTCTTGATCTATAAATGTTAGTATCCAGTTACTGAATATTTATCGCATTTTGGAATGTAGCCAGCTCTTTTTTAAAACAATCTACTGAGCTGGTCAGAACTAGTTTTTGAGGAAGTCTATTTCACATTTTCACAGCTCTTACTATAAAGACACCCTTCTATATCTGAAGGTTAAATCTCTTTTCCTCCAGATGTAAAGCATGCCCCTTGTCCTCTGTAATGACCTGAAAGTGGATAACTCAACACCCATTTCACTACATGGACCACTTATGTACTGTATTTTACATGTTGATCATATCCCCCTTAACCACCTCTTATCAAGATAGAATACATTCAGTTCAACCAATCTTTCTTCATAGCTGAGTTTATCCATGCCTCTTATCGGTTTAGTTGCCCTTCTCTGCACTATCTCCAGTTCTCCGATATCCATTTTGTGAACTGGTACCCAAAACTTAACTGCATATTCTAGATGAGGTTTTACTCATGATTTGTACAGGGGAAATATGGTGCCTCACTCTCTGGAGTCTATACCCCTTTTAATACAAGAAAGTACTTTGCTAGCTTTAGAAACTACAGTTTGCCATTGCATGCTATTATTAAATATATGATCTACCAAAGCAACCAGATCCTTCTCAAGCACTGACTTCCCCAGCTGTTCCCATTTTGCATGTATGATGCATGAATGTTTTAGCCCCCATGTGCACAACTTTACATTAATCGACATAAAACCCAACTTTCCACATAGTTGTCCAATTAAATAGTGCATTGAGGTTGGTTTATAAATTGTAGACATCCTGTAATAACATTATTCCACTGCAGAGCTTGGTGTCATCTGCAAACAGTACATTTAATCCCAGACTCTATCTTCATTATAAATAGGTTAAAAAGTAAGAGTCCCCCAAACTAAATCATGGGGTACATCACTAATAACTTAAACCTTTTAGAGCATGAATCAGAAAATCAATACTCACAGAAAATGGTCTTTTAGCCAGTTTTCTATCTATTTACAAACTGAATTTTCTAAGCCTGTAGACTTTACCTAATGCATTGGCCATGTATGAGGAACTGTGTCAAATGCTTTTGAAAAATCTAAGTATACTATATCCACAGCCACTCCTTTTTTAAGTTTTTGCTTACCTCCTCATAAAAAAAAAAAAAAACAGATTCCTAAAAAAAACCTCTTTTATTAAACTCTCAAGTATCTTCCCGATTATAGAAGTTAAACCAACCGGTCTGTAGGTACTTGGTAAAGACTTTGAACCCTTTTTAAATATAGGCACCACAGTGGCCTTAAACCAATCCAGTGGTACCATGCCATTCATTAAAAAGTCTTTAAAAATGAGAAATAATGGCTTTGCAATAACAAAACTCTTCGAAGACCCATGGGTGTACACCAGGAATGTCCAAACTAAGGCCCTACAGCTATTGCAGAACTACACATCCCATGAGGCATTGTAAAACTCTGACATTCACAGACATGACTAGGCATGATGGGAATTGCAGTTCCTGAACAACTGGAGGGCCATAGTTTGGAGACTCCTGGTGCACACCATCTGATGTAGGTGCTTTATTCACCTTTATTTTGTCCAAGTTTTTCTGGACCATGTCAGTTTTGAGCCATTATGAATCATTTGGGGCAATACTATCCCCATTACGAACTTACTTGAGCTCCCGCATTTTCCTTTGTATACACAGAGCTAAAGAAGGTACTTAAACTTGCCTTCTTTTTGTCCCCAGTCATCAACTCAAAATTACCTAGTAAAGGGCCTACATGCTCAGACCTGACCTTTTTACTGTTATTATATTTGAAGAGTTTTTGGGGGTTTCTTTTACTCTTTCACTATATACTGCCCAATGAGAGCTATTTTAAATCTCTGGTGCTGGAGGAGCAAGGGGCGGTATAAGGTGTAGAGGAGTCTGTAATACCTGGCACAACAGGGAACAGTAGCCCTATGCAAAGGGCAAGGTGTGTTTAAACCTTACTGCAAAGTGGGTCAATTTTTTAGGTAAGTAATTTTTTGATTAAATAGCAACACGGACATTTGAATTAAAATTTTTAATGTATGCAGTCAAAATTGACATATTTATGAAATATATACAGTATGTCACAAAAGTGAGTACACCCCTCACATTTTTGTAAATATTTTATATCTTTTCATGTGACAACACTGAAGAAATGACACTTTGCTACAATGTAATGTAGTGAGTGTACAGCTTGTATAACAGTGTAAATTTGCTCTCCTCCCCTCAAAATAACTCAACACACAGCCATTAATGTCTAAACCGCTGGCAACAAAAGTGAGTACACCCCTAAGTGAAAATGTCCAAATTGGGCCCAATTAGCCATTTTCCCTCCCTGGTGTCATGTGACTTGTTAGTGTTACAAGGTCTCAGGTGTGAATGGGGAGCAGGTGTGTTAAATTTGGTGTTATTGCTCTCATTCTCACATACTGGTCACTGGAAGTTCAACATGGCGCCTCATGGCAAAGAACTCTCTGAGGATCTGAAAAAAGAATTGTTGCTCTACATAAAGTTGGCCTAGGCTATAAGAATATTGCCAAGACCCTGAAACTGAGCTGCAGCATGGTGGCCAAGACCATACAGTGGTTTACCAGGACAGGTTCAACTCAGAACAGACCTCGCCGTGGTCGACCAAAGAAGTGGAGTGCATGTGCTTAGCGTCATAACCAGAGGTTGTCTTTGGGAAAAAGATGTATGAGTGCTGCCAGCATTGCTACAGAGGTTGAAGGGGTGGGGGGTCAGCCTGTCAGTGCTCAGACCACACACTGCACACTGCATCAAATTG
Organism: Aquarana catesbeiana; assembly: GCF_042186555.1. Taxonomy (NCBI): domain Eukaryota; kingdom Metazoa; phylum Chordata; class Amphibia; order Anura; family Ranidae; genus Aquarana; species Aquarana catesbeiana. Next base: position 408,139,233 of record NC_133326.1, on the reverse strand, counting down.
GTCTGCATGGCTGTCATCCCAGAAGGAAGCCTCTTCTAAAGATGATGCAAAAAAATCCCGCCAACAGTTTGTTGAAGACAAGCAGACTAAGTTCATGAATGTCCTGTGGTCTGATGAGACCAAGATAAACTTATTTGGTTCAGATGGTGTCAAGCGTGTGTCGCGGCAGCCAGGTGAGGAGTACGAAGACAACTGTGTCTTGCCTACAGTCAAGCATGGTGGTGGGAGTGTCATGGTCTGGGGCTGCATGAGTGCTGCCGGAACTGGGGAGCTACAGTTCATTCAGAGAACCATGAATGCCAACGTGTGCTGTGACATACTGAAGCAGAGCATGATCTCCTCTCTTCGGAGACTGGGCCGCAGCGCAGCATACCAACGTGATAACAACCCCAAAACACACCTCCAAGACAACCACTGCCTTGCTAAAGAAGCTGAGGTTAAAGGTGATGAACTGGCCAAGCATGTCTCCAGACCTAAAGCCTATTGAGTATCTGTGGGGCATCCTCAAATGGAAGGTAGAGGAGCGCAAGGTCTCTAACATCCACCAGCTCCATGATGTTGTCATGGAGGAGTGGAAGAGGACTCCAGTGGCAACCTGTGAAGCTCTGGTGAACTCCATGCCTAAGAGGGTTAAGGCAGTGCTGGAAAATAATGGTGGCCACACAAATTATTGACACTTTGGGCCCAATTTTCACTTAGGGGTGTACTCATTTTTGTTGCCAGCGGTTTAGACATTAATGGCTGTGTGTTGAGTTATTTTGAGGGGACAGCAAATGTATACTGTTATACAAGCTGTGCACTCACTACTTTACATTGTAGGAAAGTGTCATTTCTTCAGTGTTGTCACATTAACAGGTATAATAAACTATTTACAAAAATGTGAGGGGTGTACTCACTTTTGTGAGATACTGTATATGTATTGGATAGTTAGGGGGAGGAAAGTGGTTGTGCGGCACTTCATTTATGTTTAGGATATTTGCTTGATGTGGGAACACATAACAGTGATATAGCTGCAACGCATGTACATTCTTGTTAATATTTTGTTTGGTAAGTGCAGAGTATATTTTTACATGAAAGGATATGCAACAGCCAACATCTTCGGGACTCTATACCACCTCGATATAAGTTTATAATTACTTGTATTTGGTGATTAATAGAGGAGGTATGTGTCAGTCTTAGCATATTATGTTTCTCTAAGTCTGTAAAGAGGAAGTCTAGCTCTGTCTCCGATTCCCCAAGAAATCTGAGGCCTGTAGTGGCATCATGTCTGTTCAACAATTTATAAGAAGTAGATAACATACCTCTAACAATGGGCTGCTTGAGCCATAATGATTCAAAATAATGATTCAGTGAGAGAGTATGGCACTCTAATATCTCTTAGGTGCGCTACAAATATGTTGTAGTTGCTGATATCTCCAGGTATCCAGTGGAAACTTACTATGTATCTCCCTGAGTTCCCCCAGTGGGCATAATTTCCCATTCCAAATGAACTAAGAGAGCTGGTGTCTACATCACTTGCCCAAGATTTAAAAAGACTCCTTTGCAAAAACCACCAAACAGAAGTAAGGGAGGTATTGATGGAGAGTGAGCTCCTTGTTTTTGATTAAATCTCAAAGTTTTTAAATGTCCCCTCCAGAGACAGTCAAGCTTTTTGAGTATCATGGTATCCCCAACTGAGGATTCTAGTTAATGATATTGCTCTATAATAATTTCTGAGATTGGGGAGACCTAGCCCACCATTGTCAGGGGCATGCATTGCTCCTGCTCCATCACAGCTATTGGTCTCGTTTCAGCATCCTGGTTTTGGATGTGATGCATTCTCTCTGTCTGCCTGTCCACCTGCAAGGTGGCTGATGTAGCCAGTCTCTGGGTGGAGACCAAACCTGCTTTAAGCCAGCCAAGCCTGCCGTCTCGTGCTTGTGATATTGTGTTTAATGGAGTGCAGAGTGCAGTGCAGTGCAGTGCAGTGTTCCAAGCTACCTGTTTGTCTGCCCTATCTGCAAGTGTGGATTCCCTTGTTGACGACCTTGGATCAGATATTGAATATTCTTGGAACTCTGCCTGCCTTTTTACTATGGATTTGACCCTGACTATTCTGAACCCTGTCTGCCTTGCACCTGGATTTTTGTTGAACCACTCTGCATGTCGGCCAACCGCAAGTACCTGTTTGCTGTGCTCAGTTTACAACTGCCCCTGCGTAGTAGCCAGGCATTATAGCATTGTGTATAAGTCCTGGGGGCAACCAAGTACCAGTAAGGCCTGCTTGCCTTATGGGAATGGGGGCTGCTATAGGTGAAGAACATAGAAGCCAGCTAATGTGCTTGTCCACCTATGCTAGGGGTAGGCATGACAAGTACTCATAAGAATATGGTAAGCCAACCTGGGTTCTGGCAAACCAAATCTGGTGGCAAGTGGCAAACCACATCTGGTGGCAGGAGGCAAACCACATCTGGTGGCAGGCGACGTGGCAAGCAACAATCAACATATGGTGGCAGGTGACAAACCACATCTGATGGCAGGTGGCAAACCACATCTGGTGGCAGGTGGCAATCCACATCTGGTGGCAGGCAACGTGGCAAGCAACAATCCACATCTGGTGGCAGGTGATGTGGCAAGTGGCAAACCGCATCTGGAGACTGGCTACGTGGAAAGTATAAAACCAAATCTGGTGGCAGGCAAGTGACATTCTGCATCTGGTGGCAGATTCTGCATTATGGTGAGTTGAAGTATTTAATTTCATATTACAATCTAATGACAGAAATAATGTGCTTCAATCAGCCTGACACCATATCAGCCATGGTGCTGTGATGATTGAAGCGCTAACACCAGCCATTTCCCCGACAAATTGCCCGCGTAAAGCCTTGGCACGCTTTTTTTCCACAACGCCGGTCCTAGGTGCCAAAAAGGTTGGAGACCATTGCTCTACAGAACCTTAAAGTGATTGTAATACTAATAGAAAAAGGTTACCATCCAGCTAGATCATGTATGCTGCCAAAATCCCTAGATCGATAAGTGAAAAAATACCCCCAAGTAAAGGTAATGGGACTTTAACAGCAACAGCATAATGTAAAAACAATTTTATTGCATAGAAAAATTTATATATTATACAAAACATTAGCATAGTTAATAAACATAACACAGTGAACACAATAAAAAGCTGAAAAACAGCTGTACTGGTGTGCATTGGATAAAGATGCTTGTATAGTCTTCCACGAAGGCCTAGATTGTACAATCTGCCCAACCGAGCGTTTGCTCGGCTATGGCTTTCAATGATGACGTATGTAAAAGTAGGTTTTTCCACAGGGATCGACACTTCTTCCCAACACATAAGGGCTGGACAGTTTGGAGAAGTAGAAATTAAAGATATGAATATTATTAATCTATCTAGTTATAGCTTGTCTGTTGAGGAGAGAATGCTGCTATCAAAAGGACTAAGTTTTTGCCCAAAATCTAACCTCGATACTTTCGAGGTTATTAAAGATTTGAATGTCTTTGCGAGAAAATTACTGCTCAAGACTATGTACTCTAAGAATAAAGATAAATTCGAAACTCCAAATATCCAGCATGAAAAAGATCTTGATGTGCTGTTGTCCCTGCTTGACGAACAGGACCCAACAGATCTAATCGATTCTATCGATATAGAATCTTTACTTCAGGAGCAACTGAAGGTTGAACCATCCCCCCCTTGGTCTATAAAGTTGAAAAACAAATCAGATAAATTTCCCCCTATCAGCTCGAATCCGAACCTGATGTCCTTTGTCTCCTCTGTGACATATGAAATCAGGAAATTAAAAATACACAAAGAGGTGGACAACCTATCCCCTTCAGAACGACTCGCGCTCAAAAATTTAAAAAAATGCCACTCTTTAACAATTAAGCCCTCCGATAAGGGGGGCAACATAGTCATTATGTCCAATGACCAATATAGAACAATGTGTAAAAAAGTTTTGGCAAATCGAGACTGGTATAAATCCATCCCTAGAGCGAGTATTATCAGATTTGAAATTCAGTTTTATGCCCTTGTGGATGGAGCTTTCTCTCAGGGTATCATAGACCAAGATACCTGGGAATTTTTGCGCATAAAACACCCTAAGATCCCAACATTCTACTGCTTACCCAAGGTTCACAAGAATCCTTCAGTCCCACCAGGAAGACCCATCGTATCGGGGAATGGGGCCATTACCGAACACCTTAGCTTGTATGTCGACTCGTACCTCAAACCCTTTGTTGAGAATTTACCCTCCTTTGTATGGGATACTATTCATCTTCTACAAAATTTAGACGGGCTTCATGTTCCACAGCGCTCCTTGTTGGTGGCGATCGACATAGAAGCTTTATACAGTTCTATTCCTCATCAGTTAGGCCTGGTCGTAATTAAACGCGTCATTGCGCAGACACATAGAGATGATAAAAAACTATGTGAGTTCATTATCCTGGCACTGGAGTATATTCTCCACCACTACATTTTTTTCCTTTGACAGCTCCCATTTCCTCCAGGTACAGGGCGTTGCGATGGGCACCTCGTGTGCCCCATCGTACGCCAATCTGTACCTGGGGGAATGGGAAAAGTCGTCTCTCGCTGACGAGTCCTCAGATTGCATACACAACATGTATTGACTTGGTTCCAATATATCGACGACATCCTGATGCTGTGGGATGGCTCGGAGAAGGAGCTGGAGGAATGCATCTACTCCATGCAACAGAACACTCTTAATTTGAAATTTACTTTCACCTATAGTGAGACCAGTGTCACTTTTTTAGACACCATTACAAAAAATAAAGATGGCAGCCTATCAAGTGGGCTTTTTCGAAAGCCCACGGCTGGCAACACTATCTTGCATGCCTCGAGCGCCCATCCTCGGCCCCTTCTCCGTGCCATCCTTTACAGCCAGTATCTGAGGTTAAGGCGGAATTGCTCCGATCAGGAATCATACCTACGTGAGGCTTCTGCACTCAGAGATAGACTTCTCTGTAGAGGTTACTCCCTTTCCACTCTGAAAAAGGCATTCAAGCGAGCCAATGGACATACCAGACGTGAGCTACTGTTTAGCCATCGAAGGAAGTCTGATGACTTGATGACTGCCCTACAGTCAGGATCATTACGAGGTTTAGCAATCAACACGAATCCATAAAATCAATTCTCAATAAGTTTTGGCATACCTTATATGATGACCCCATGCTACGTCCACATTTAACTGCACGACCGGCCATTACATATCAACGCACCAGCTCACTAAGAGACCAATTGGTCCACAGTGAATTTGTAGGCGACTTTCGAAACGATCCATGTAAAAGGTTTGGGACCTTCACCTGTGGTGGCTGCTCAATATGCAGATACATGAACACCAGCAAAAATATCATTCTTCCCAATGGCCGACCGTACCAACCCCATCACTTTTTCAACTGCAAGACCGAGGGGGTGGTATACCTTCTCACCTGTCAGTGCCAACGTTTCTACGTTGGGAAGACCAAACTGAAGTTTTCCCTGCGAGCCTCCAGGCACATCACTTCCATGAAAAAGGCAAACCCAGATCTCCCTCTGGGGAGGCATGTAATTCATGAACATCACGGGATCTTTCCAGGAAATAAATGTTTGATCCTGGATAGAATCTACCCCAACCCCAGGGGCGGGGATTGGAACAAGGTCCTCTTACAACGGGAAGTCCGTTGGATTGTTGACCTTGTTGCCACCTCGCCCCCGGGCCTAAATGAGCAGCTTAGTTGACAATTTATTTGGTATCTCACATTCCCTTCATATGGTTTCCTTTTCACCCTTCCTAGACTCACCACTGCATAGTTTCTAGCACCCAGGTATGACATTATTTACTTAGCTGACTATGACCCATGGATTGATGTTCTGACTTAGACAATTTTTAATTGAATGCTATACATCTCATTATCTTTTCAGACATCCACTTGGGTCTGTGCCTTTCTGACACAGCACCCTCATGGACGGGCTCTGCGATTTGGTGTCTCTTTGGGGGTGGATCAGTGTGGGCAGAGCGGGGCCAGCCACACACACCCCAGCTCCGGTTTTTGGATCCGTGGGTGGTTTTGACACAACCGCCAATGTGATTTGGGCAATGGGTGCTCCAACACTGTTATGCTTGGGTAGGCTGTTTCTCTTGTTTTGATTTCACAGACTTTATGTTCTTTATGCAATGCTATGGCAATATTATGCGGTAGAAAAGGTTGTGTTTATTTATTTTTTTCTAATTTTGTATTTCACTATACAGTAAGAGCTTGTTCCACGAGTCGCCCTTGACGAAGGGATGGTCAGTTTCAGTCCCGTAGGCCTTCGTGGAAGACTATACAAGCATCTTTATCCAATGCACATATACTGACCTTCTCTGTGCAGTGGCTTTGCACAGGGCAGCCTGGATCCTCCTCTTCTTGGGTCCCTCTTCGCTGCTCCTGGCCCCTTCCTCCTGTTGAGTGCCCCTACAGCAAGCAGCTTGCTATGTGGGCACCCGAGCCAAGATGCAGCACTGTGTGTCCATTCAGACATGAAGCTGCTGTTCGGCCCCGCCCCTCTCTTCTGATTGGCTAATGGCGCCACTGCTGTGTCTCAGACAATCAGTAAGGGAGAGCCAGGGATGGTCGTGGGACTCGTGGACATTGCTGGACAGAGATGGGGCTCAGGTAAGTAATAGGGGGTGCCGGGGAGGCTGCTACACACAGAAGGCTTTGTATCTTATTGCATAGAATGCATTAGGATAAAAAACCTTCTGCCTTTACAACTCCATTAAACTCATGGATATTTGAATTCTCTCTGACCTTGCACAGCAGCGCCTCTATAATGCAAAAAGCAGGGGCAACAGAGGGCACACCTGATGCATGCCATTTTGTATCCCAAAGGAGAGAGAGAGGGTACCATTAACCCTGACCCTGGCTGAGGACTTCCCATATAAGGCCAAAATCTAGACCAAAATTTTCGGCCCCAGGCCTAAGGTGATCAAGGTCTCTTCTAAAAAGACCCAGTCTACCTTGTCAAATGCCTTTTTAACATCTGTAGACAGGAGTAGAGTAGGCATGCACATTTTTTGTGCAAAGACCCAATGGGTAAAGTGGAGGGCCCTTATTGACTTATCCTTAGCTTTCTTACCCCTGATAAATGCAGTCTGATCCGGGATGGTAGGAAATGATGCAACCTGGAAGCTAATACCTTTGCTCAAATCTTTATATCTAAATTTAGGAAGAAAATCGGTTGATAGCTCAAGCATGATATAGGGTCCTTACCCTCCTTGGGGATAACTGTTCTATAGACCATGAGGGCATGAGGGCTTCTGGTATTTAGTGTGATCACACATAATCACACATCACACATATGGGGGAGCAAGTTCCCCCATATGTGTTGTAATTTTTAATAGATCTGCTTTCTTTTTGTCCCCAGTTGCCAACTTGATCTTATCTTTTAAGGGGCCTACATGCTCAGACCTGATTTTTTTTATATTAATATAGTTAAGACTTTTTTGAGGTATGTCTTACTCTCTTTCATGACCTGTTCATTTTTAATTTTTACAATGCTGATTTCCTTTTTAATTATTTTATAATAATTTATCTTACTGAATAATTTGGGACCATATTCAATTTAAATTACGATATGATAGGGGAGTGGGCTGGGAAGCCTTTTGCTGCACAGCTGAAAAGTTGAAATAACAGCACCCCCAGGATTATAATTTCTTAGGATTATAGACTGCACAGTCTTTAGCGAGGTATAACGTGTGAAAGCATGAAGAAGATAAATAGAGTCTGCAATTTACATTCACTGTCATTTATGAAAACTGATATGGAAATATTAATACAAAACATACTGTACCTGCCAAGCAATAAGATCTTTCAGTTTACTCAGCTTCTCATAATCTTCAGGATGTCGATGTGTATATTCTTCAGTAAAGAAAGCCTAAAATTAAACGAAGAAAATTACTACAAGTATTGCAGTAAAACAGTGTTATTCTCCCTATTTACATCACACAAAATAAAAACAAATTGCAAAGAAATAACCTGAAACAGCTGAATATGCAAGTTGTTTTAGATTAAGACAGCAAGAGGTGAAATGATATACACAGGCAAATCCCTATTTTCAAGCACCAATGTTTTACACCAGGGGTAGGCAACCCCCCGGCACTGGTGCCGCAAGTGGCACACAAAGCCTCTTTTGTCGACACTCGACTCCCTCCCCATCAGCAGAGCAGTGCAGTGAAGTGTCAGTGAGACACTAATGCATTCCAATTTAAGAATTCCCCATGCCGCACCTGCACTGGGGGGGGGGGGGGCACTGCGCCCCCACACATTGTAAAAGATGGGAAACATTGTTTGGTTCTCTAAGTTTGCTGTAACTGCGATCATCAGCTTTTGTGATGGGGAAGAGATTGGGTGCAGTTCTGCTGGGGGGCGGTCCCTGTTTCCAAAAGGAGGAGGACTGTCATTGGCCACTGCTAAAGCCAATCACAGTCCTGCTAGCCCAGTCCACCATCTGGAGGAAGATTACTCTCTTGGTTGCCACTACCAATCTCAGAAAGAAGAGCTTTCACTGTGATTAAGAAAACCACAATCAGGTGACAGTTTGTGGAATTACTGTTGAGCTTCTGGGAACATTGTTGAAATTATTCCTGAACCTTTGCATCACTTACTACTGAACCCCTGCACTTGGTGTCCCTTTAAGCCACAGCCAATATTCAGCGCAATGAAAATCACACCCAACTTTGGCTGTGGCGCGGAGCACCACACTTTTTCTCAGCTGCGGGGGCCCAACTTATGATCCTGTACACAGGCCCACTGCTTTCAGAAAATGCCCCTGACCTGAGCTCATCATTGTGCATCCCTTCCAGATGCTTGTATGTGACATCAAATACAAGAACGTGGGCTGGATGCGAGAGGTGGATCAGCAGGATGAGTTGTGCCAGGACAGGTAGATGTGTCTCATCTCTGCTTCCTTTCACAACTCTGCATATCACAGGGTTACAGTGGTGGGGCAGGAGAGCAGGGGGAACAGAGGTAGGGCAGAAGAGCAGGGGAGTACAGAGGTGAGACAGATGTGCAGGAGGTACATTGGTGGGGCAGATGAGAAAGCGGGTTACAGTGGTGGGGCATCAGATGGGTTCAGTGTTAGAAGGTGAGATGAGAAGGTGATTCAGAAGTGAGACAGAAGAGCATGGGGATAAGGCAGTGGAGCAGATGTGCAGGGAGGTACAGTGGTGGGGCAGATGAGAAAGGGGGAACATTGGTGGGGCAAATGAGCAGGGTGGTACAGTGGCAAGACAAAAAAGCAGAGGGGTACAGTGATGGGGCAGATGAGCAGGGGGTTACAGTGGTGGGACAGATGAGCGGGGGGGGTAAAAATTTGGGGCAGATATGCAGGGGGTTCATTGGTGGGGCAATTGAGCAGGGGGTTACAGTTGTGGGACAGAAGAGCAGGGTGGTACAGTGGTGGGGCAGCTGTTCAGGAGGTACATTGGTGGGGCAGGTTAAAGTTAGCCTTGTTATGTGTGGGTGAGAACATTGGCATACTTATGCTATGCAGTTCTAATTATGCAGAAACAATTGGGAGTATTGGGTCTTCCACACCTTGCACTTTATTATAAGTCTGAGCTCCTGCTCATATTTTGGATTGTATTCTCCATGGAAAGGACAAGTTGTGAGTTCCCTGGTAAATACACTTTCCTCATCTCTCTTGTTTCTGTACCCTGGGTGCACACCTGAGACTTGCCTTTACTTTTCTTTTCCCTACCCATGTCCCTTCTCTTTTGCAGGTCTGAGATGTTGCGGTTAAATATTGGGCCATCACTTCTTATGCAAGCCTATAAGTGAGGCACTATCAGCCACCTATGTAAAATTAATTTGCTTTCTCACCAAAGACCTTACTTCCTTACCCTGGAAATGCTTTTAAATATGGGAATTCCTGGATAAACTAAACAAAAGTACAAGATTTACAGAAATCGTATCTACTTCAAGGCCTTATACCTGTATAAAAAGCTCTCTTCTCACCTCATTACTTTGCTTTATAAAATTTTACAATTTACCTCAGCCCCATCCTTCCCTTTTATATAAACGTTTGAGAAAAAGGAGTTGAGTAGGCAATTGCATGAAATGGACTTCCAAAAGACATTCACTCTCACTCAAAAGCTATGTATAGCCTCGGCAACCCAAGAAAGAGGTTATAGAATTCTCACCTTCTGGTAAAGGTGCAACTATGATATGCAGAAGGTTTTCCCTTCTGCATCTGACCTTTGCTGGCAATGTGAAAGGCAATGTGAAAAGGAGACTGGGACTACTGTTACATGTTTCATGGTCTTGTCTACTGATTGGATCTTTTTGGCCTCCTGTTTTTGTAACCCATTAAGCAGTGACAAGCTTAGACATCTCTATGACCCTGTAGATGGCCCTTCTTTCCACACTCCTGGACTCAATTTCTACAGTCAAAAACGGCCTTATCTGCATTTTCATATTACCTGCAAGGGGACTGGAAAACTACCACCATAATCACTACAATTCAAGAATGGGTTTCTAAACTGTCCCATCTTCAACAAATGAAGGAAATGACTGCCTGTTTTCATGATCCGTGTACAGCTTACATGTCAACCTAGACCATTTGTATCAATAACATGGGCTCTTTATAATTTACAGATGCCTTGATTGGGGAGATTAGAATTTACCTGCAATCCTGTGAGCTTTCTCCTTCATCCCCTCTGGACACCTGGTGCCAGAGGCGTAACTAGAATCTTAAGGGCCCCGGTGCAAGAAACCATGAAGGGCCCCCACCAGGGGTGTTGCTAGGTCTACAAAAGATCTCTAGCTAGAGCCCATAGCAGCAAAGTAAAGAAAGCCATATGCTTGGACGGGCATACACATGTATATAATATACATGTGTGTGTATGTATATATATATATATATATATATATATATATATATATATATATATATATAAAATATCTGTACATACCTGAGTGCGGATTCCCCCTTACATCAGGGCCCCCAGAGCCCCCCCTCATTACATCAGGGTCCACAGAGAGCCTTCCTACTTACATTAGGATCCCCAAAGCCCCCCTCATTACATCAGGGTCCCCATAGAGCCCCCGCTTACATCAGGTTCCCCAGAGAGCCCCTCCTCACATCAGGGTCCCCAGAGAGCCCCTTCCTTACATCAGGGTCCCCAGTGAGCTCCCCTTACATCAGTGTCTCCAGACAGCCCCCCCCCTTACATCAGTGTCCCCAGAGAGCCCCTCCTTACATCAAGGTCCCAGAGAGCCCCTCCTTACATCAGAGTCCCCAGAGAGCCCCCCCCCTTACATCAATGTCCCCAAAAAGCTCCTCCTTAAATCAGGGTCCTCAGAGAGCCCCTCCTTATATCAGGGTCCCCAGAGGGCCTCTTCCTTATATCAGGGTCCCCAGAGAGCCTCCCCTTACATCAGGGTCCCCAGAGAGCCTCCCCTACATCAGTGTCCCCAGAGAGCCCTTCTTTACATTATGGTTCCCAGAGAGCCCCTTCCTTACATCAGGGTCCCCAGAGAGCCCCTCCCTTATATCAGTGTCCCCAGAGAGCCCCTCAATTACATCAGAGTCCCCTTTACATCAGTGTCCCCAGGGAGCCCCCTTTACATCAGTGTCCCCAGAGAGCCCCTTTCTTACTTCAGGGTCCCCAGAGAGCCCCCCTTACATCGGGGTCCCCAGAGAGCCTCCCTTACATCAGGGTCCCCAGACAGCTGCCCCCCACCCCCCACCCCCCCTTCCTGTCTGTGCACCTCCATCTTTGTACCCCCCCACCTGGGGGGAGGTGTAAGGCGGCGATCGGCAGAATGTATACAGTGGAGAGGGGAGGGGCCTCTAACCTCGGCATCTATCGGCAAGAGTGTAGAAGCAGAGCGACACACTGGAGAGTGAAGCCGATACATGCCCGGGTCAGAGGTCCTCCTCTCTCCACTGTATACGTGGGCACCATACAGCTGCAGATCACTGCCTCCCATCTCCCCCCACTGCATACTAAAAACCGACAGCCAGAGGTGCAGGGCAGATGCCAGGTCTTGGCCCCCCACAGGGACAGAATGGCAGGGCCCTTACATCGGTGTCCCCAGAGAGCCCCTTCCTTAAATCAGATTCCCCAGAGAGCCCCCCTTACATCAGAGTCCCCAGAGAGCCCCCCCTTACACCAGTGTCCCCAGAGAGCCCCCCTTACATCAGAGTCCCCAGAGAGCCCCCCTTACATCAGAGTCCCCAGAGAGCCCCCCTTACATCAGAGTCCCCAGAAAGCCCCCCTTACATCAGTGTCCCCAGAGAGCCCCCCCTTACATCAGAGTCCCCAGAGGGCCCCCCTTACATCAGTATCCCCAGAGAGCCCCCCTTTACATCAGTGTTCCCAGAGAGCCCCCTTTACATGAGTGCCCCCAGAGAGCCCCTTCCTTACTTCAGGGTCCCCAGAGAGCCCCCTTACATCGGGGTCCCCAGACAGCTGCCCCCCACCTTCCCTTCCAGAGATTCCCCTGTACCTGGCTGGTCTCTGCTGTCTGTACACCTCCAACCCCAGCACATCTCTGTACCCCCCACCTGGGTGGAGGTGTAAGGCGGCGATCGGCAGCTCTATTGTGTCCACAGGCCACGGGATCTCCTTGGGGCTTGTAGTTCCCTCTCTGAATGTATACAGTGGACAGGGGAGGGGCCTCTGACCAGGGCATGTATCGGCAAGAGTGTAGAAGCAGAGCGACACACTGAAGAGTGAAGCCGATACATGCCCGGGTCAGAGGCCCCTCCCCTCTCCACTATATACATTCGGAGAGAGAACTACAAGCCCCAGGGAGATCCCGCGGCTCGAGGGCACCATACAGCTGCCAGTCGCCGCCTCCCACCTCTCCCCACTGCATACTAAAATCGACAGCCAGAGGTGAAGGGGAGATGCCGGGTCTTGGGGTCCCCCACAAGTGCCCCTGAAAGTTCTGCCACTGCCTGGTGCTATTCTCTTCTTCTTTCTTTATTCTCTCACTGCTTCTACCTATCTCTGCTTGTTTACCCTTTCACTTTCTGAACTGTTTATTTCTGTACTTTTTTTACTTTGCCCCAATGCAGCCTACCTGTCTGTCTGGACAACATCATCATGTTGTCTGCCGCCTGCTGGTTTTCTTTACCCCCCATTGAGGTTGTGCAAGATGAAGACACCAGAGAAGTTGATTTCTTTATTATGTTGTTCTCTTGTGTATCATGCTTATCCAGGTGTTACAACATGACATTGTTTAACTATGCATTATGCAGAGACTGAATTTCCCATAGGCCAAATAGCTGTTTCTGTAATTCCTACTTGTCTTTGAAAATTAATACAATGTTATTCTTTAAAAAAAAAAAAAAACATAACCCGATCAAAGAAAAAAGAGAGAATAGAAAAAATATATATATTTTTTTTTTTAGTTTTGCTACTTTTTTGGAAAGACAATATCACCAAAAGAATATATGTATTCATTTGTTATCCTAAGCAATAACCAATCTATTGCTAAATAAACAGGCCCATAGCAGAAATGTATAAATTACTCAGGTCCATAGGTAGGAGACCTCAAGTGTTTAATCAATCATATTTATAATATATACTATATTTATCGGTATATAACATGTACAGACGTATAACACGCACCCTAATTTTAAGAGGGAAGTTCAGGAAAAAACATATTTTTTAAATACAACTTTGAAGCAAATTAAGGGTCACTGCCCATCAATGTCCATCTGCAGCCTGATTAATGCCCATCTGCAGCCTGATTAATGTCCTCAATGCAGCCTGATCAATGTCCATCTGCAGCCCATCAATGCACCCTGATTAATGCTGTTTTTTTAAACTAATTTGCAGCCTCACCATCTCTCATAAAAGCAGCCTGAACATCAAGAAATCACCGAGCTGTCATCTCCTCTCCACTAGGCTCACACACACTCTGCCATCGGCATTGGACCAGCTCCTGTGATATGCAGAACACTGGTCCAATGCCGGTGGTGGAGGCAGGACTGTGTGTGTGTGTGTGTGTGTGAGTGAGCGCCGAGTGGAGAGGAGATGACAGCTCGGTGAATTCTGGCGACACTCGTCCCCCTCCAAGGTACGCTGTCGGCGTTTAACATGCACCCCTTGTTTCCCCCCCCGATTTTCAGGGGAAAAAAGTACGTGTTATACGCCGATAAATACGGTATTTGTTGGCTTGAAACTGTATGTAAAAGAGACCCCAACAACATATTTCTTGACACTGTTCTTACTGATCCTTAGTGAATTCCCTTTAGTCCTAACTAGTGAATACCCTTTTAAAGAAAAAATCTAGAAGTGTTGAATTAAAGCGTATCTCTCAGCTGTCCCATATTCCATGGGGCTGTCCCAAGATTTCAACAACATCCTGGAGTTCCATAGATCCAGGCCATGTCTTGAAGTCCAATGTAGAACACTCATTCCGGCATTTGACTCCACAAATGCATCTCACAATGCTGAGGGAGATTGGCTCCTCCAATCCACTGTTCCGCTCTTCGCCAGCAATATTGAGGTTTCTGTGATGATGGAGATGCGGCCTTAGCCAACACGTAAATGTTGAGAGTGAATGGGGGCAGGCAAGCACCAGCAAGATTGCCACAGGAGCTCTACAGGAACATCAGCTAGTACCAGGTCATCCAGTTGCAGCTCGCTCAGTCTCCTCCAGAATGGAAGGAGTCCCAGGGCACAACCAAGCAGAGGTGGCACTCTGCAACTCTCCAAAAGGTGACTGTGATAGCATCAGGTTTAACTGTTTCCAGGTTAAACAATAATGCCCTAGCTACTAAGTGTCTCAGAAGGGGACAATGTGTCCGGGGAGAAGGGTAAAGAAGAAGGGGCAGTGTGTATAGGGAGGAAGGCATTGTGTGCAGAGAGGAGGGTAGTGTGTACAGGTAAGGCGGCAACATGTACAGGGTAAAACAATCAGGCAGAGTGTAAGGGGGGGGGGGGGGGGGGTAGTATATACAGTCACTGAATTTAACTGGGTTAATTCCTAGGTGGTGTTTCTTTCTTGTTTTTAATCCAACTCTATTAGGCAGTGTCCAATATTCAGCATATTCTGTAGAGGTGGGACTTTGTTCAGAACTCAGACATTGTTGAATACAGTTTTGTGGAAATGGTTGTTGAGTGGGTTCCTTGTCATGAGATTATTTTCTTCTTTTTCACTCATCTGCTTTATTATTTAAATCATTTTTCCACAAAAACACCCCAATAGGCCAAAAGATGCCTGACACATGACAGGTGATTTTTGTATTAATTATTTAAATAGGTGGCTTTTAATTTAAAATGTTACTTGAAAGAGTTTTTAGGTTTGTAACATTGTAAAAATAGAAATATTTTCTTACCTTTTCATAGTTTGCAAAACCACCCATAACTGCAGGATCCACTATACCATTCAGACACATGGATAGAGGATTAATAGGGAGATTTTCATCCCGCTGGTATTGATTGATGAGCATTAAAATCTTTTCATTGGTTGCGGACATTGTTTCAATGGCATTTTCCAGAGGGCTAATGGTTGCCTGTCAAAAAAGGATGCATTAATTATCATTCCAACTAAATGTTGTATATGTAATACACAGTCTTTATTAGAGATTGACTCTGTTTATAGTAAAGTTAATACTGCCACAGAATGCTCTCTTTAAAGATGCTATTTTTGCCCAATAATCCATAACACATCACAATGTAGACACCTCTGGACAGCAGCATTGTCAGTCTGAGGAGAGGGTAGTGTTACATTGTTAGTCTGTGGAGAGGGTAATGTAGACTAACAAATTTAGATTGGCTTTAATAATAAATGAAAGCTGAACTCCAGAAAATACATTTTAGTGCAGCAACAGTTTTTTAATTTCCTTTTGGGATAAAGGTATTACATAAATGCATAAAAGCTGACTATTCTGAGCACCCCTGTCAGCGTTAAATAGTGTGTCTCAACACATTGGAATATATGCTGAAATACTTGGTCTGTTACAGGAAGTTGACATATAAAAAGACTTACTGGCCTGATCAGCAGGTAAAAATAAAGGAGAAAAGCTTAAAAAAAAGCTTTAAAAAAAAAAAAACTACTTTGTCAGGTAAAAGTGGAGGATCTGCTGTTTCACCTTATGTAAACTGCGGCATAAGTAAAAGTGCACCAAGATTCATCTTGGCAGCAAGGTTTAATTTCTTAAAGGACTAATCTTCTGCAGAAAAATGTTTGCACCTTTCTTTAAGGTAGAATTAAAAGAGCTATCTTAAAAATGCATCAGCTTCATATTGGGCGAGGTTGTTCCCTTCCTCAAGTAAACCAGGATGAAATTTTAGCAGAATCTACCTGCAACATGAAAGCAGATGAAATCTGGCCTGGCAAATCAGCAATATAAAATTGATGCCGAATGTTCTTAATTTAAAGAACTTATAACCAATGGTAAAACTGTTTATTGCTTTAAAAAATGAGCTCTATAACGTACAATAAATATAAGCATTAACAATTGTACCTATTTTGCTTATATAGAGACTATGACCTAACACCCAGGACATTTTGGAACTGAAATATTATGTATAATCTAGCATCACAGAGAAACAACTATTTGATCAAAGAACTGAGCTTTTGTTTCCTGAAATGTACATTTTTTGTAGAAATCAGTTGCCAGGCAGCACCATCTTGAGTCAGCATGCAATTTCAAGGAGCCAGGAATCCTTTGATCACAATACAACAGACTCAGAAAAAGATTAGTAAATTCTAATTTACTGTATATATGCGATGGCTACAATTAGAGACACTGGAACCTGCTAGGCTTGTGTTGGAGGGATGGGACCCTTTAAACAGTACATGTCTTCATTACAAAAAAAAATGCTTTTTTACTTACATGTTAAATGTTAATGTTTTTCTTTCAAAATTGTATTTTTAGAGTTTTCCCAATCTCTGCAGAGATAGCTATAGACCAGATTACTGTAGCAATTTAAAATGGATGTAGCAGAAGCTATTATTTTATATGCCAGAGATCTGGTTGATTACATTTTTATTACAAATCCTTAAAAAAACAGTACCAAGTCTCTCAGATAACCAATTATTGCCTGAATAAATTTCTAGGGAAAATGAAACTTAACTATATGAACAGGGTACATACATGTGATATCGATATAACCTCAAACCAGCGTAATATGCCAGGTAGCTTGTAAGCTGTTACAAACGTTGTTCTTTCAATCCACATAGACTGTAAGACAAAATAAATATTGAATCATTAAATACTAAAACCAGAAAAGGCATAGAAAAGGACATATGTTAATCAAACTTAAAAAATAAATACTTATGCCGCGTACACACGAGCGGACTTTTCAGCATTAAAGGTCCGACAGTCTTTCCGACGGACTTTTGACAAAGTTACGACGGACTTTCGGACAACCGGACTTGCCCACACACGAACGGACTAAAGTCCGTTTGAAAGTTTGTTGGTTTGAATGTGATGGCGTACGAAGGAACTGGAATAAGGAAGTTCATAGCCAGTAGCCAATAGCTACCCTTGCGTCCTTTTTTGTCCGTCGGATTAGCAATGGATTTTTCGACCGGACTCGAGTCCGTTGGAAAGATTTGAAACATGTTCCAAATCTAAAGTCTGTCTGATTTTCGACAGAAAAAGGTCCGATGAAGCCCACACACGGTCGGATTGTCCGACAGATTCGTTCCGTCGGACCAGTCCGGTCGAAAAATCCAGTCATGTGTACACAGCATTAAAAATCCCTATTGTCCTGGAGACGGGAAAAATTGATATGGAATTATTTCAATTTCCTTTCAAGAGGAAAACATATTTCTCCTTTACTTCCTGTCCCAGAGATAGAACAGGAGGTGAGAAGAACTCCTTTTATAGACAGTTGTCAATGAAACAGATATCCCCATTGGTCGATTTCCCTTTACCTTTGTTATGGTGATGAACATAAACTTTTCACTTTCCGTCTTAGGGACATTAGACAAATAGGTTGAATCTCTCCAGTATTGACAAGGACAGCAACAGAGGTTCTAACTCACCCCTGCACCACTAAAACTAAAACAAATGTTTTGTTTAATCACTATACTACAATAGGTTGTTAGAACCAATCATTGACTTACCTACCTAGAAGTGAATAAATTAGTTCTGCTAGTGGTGTCTCTGGTGGATTTGATTGGTTCTAATGTATAGATGGAATATTATGATACCTGGAGTTAGCATTTTCAAAATACAACAGAAATAGCCCTTGGAAAAAAAAACCCTGTTTGAGTTTTCAGGTAAAGTAGAAGTATAGGCAAAACTTTTTGTTTCATTTTGAAAAGAGCAAGGGAGGGTTATAACCCCTGTCAGATTTTTTTTCGCCATCTGTGTCCCATTTCGAACATTTCTCTGCACTTTCTGTCCCATAGTCAATCAGGAAGTGAGAGGAAATCCCTGCAAATTTAAGGGAATCCCTTGGGGACCCCCAGGCCACCAGAACTAGTGTCCCCATTGGAAGATATCCCCTCAATTACTTTTCAGGGTACAACCCAAAATGTGGGGTTTTTTTTAACTTTCACTTGCAAGGAAAATGGTAAACAGGACAAATAGAGAGGATGAACCTCTGTAAAGGGGGGCACAGATAGCAATAAAAAAAATAAACTCCACTCTATCCAAAACTAAAAAAAAAAAAAAAGTTTTGCCTTTAATTATACTTTAAAATAATATCTGTACTTTGTTGATAAAATCAGCTTTATTTATCCTCTTACCACCCAACCTATTGTCAAATGACAGCTGGGTGGAAGCACTGTTCTGGAAGGACGTCATATGACGTGCTCCCGGGATCGCACCTCACGCGCCACCCCTTAACCACTTCAGCCCCGGAAGGATTTACCCCCTTCCTGACCAGAGCACTTTTTACAATTTGGCACTGCGTCACTTTAACTGCTAATTGCGCGGTCATGCAATGCTGTACCCAAACAAAATTTGCGTCCTTTTCTTCCCACAAATAGGGCTTTCTTTTGATGGTATTTGATCACCTCTGCCGTTTTTATTTTTTGTGCTATAAACGGAAAAAGACAGAAAATTTTGAAAAAAAAATGATATTTTCTACTTTTTGTTATAAAAAAAATCCAATAAACTCAATTTTAGTCATACATTTAGGCCAAAATGTATTC
The DNA here is from genome assembly GCF_042186555.1 of Aquarana catesbeiana. NCBI lineage: Eukaryota > Metazoa > Chordata > Amphibia > Anura > Ranidae > Aquarana > Aquarana catesbeiana. Next base: position 408,120,129 of record NC_133326.1, on the reverse strand, counting down.
GGCCACATGTCTTTGGTAAAAAAAATGTCAATAAGTGTATATTTATTGGTTTGCATAAAAGTTATAGCACCTACAAACTAGGGTACATTTTCTGGAATTTACACAGCCTTTAATTTATGACTGCCTATGTCATTTCTTGAGGTGCTAAAATGGCAGGGTAGTACAAACCCCCCCCAAATGACCCCATTTTGGAAAGTAGACACCCCAAGGAAATTGCTGAGAGGCACGTTGAGCCCATTGAATATTATTTTTTTTTGTCCCAAGTGATTGAATAATGACAAAAAAAAAAAAAATATTTACAAAAAGTTGTCACTAAATGATATATTGCTCACACAGGCTATGGGCATATGTGGAATTGCACCCCAAAATACATTCAGCTGCTTTTCCTGAGTACAGGGATACCACATGTGTGGGACTTTTTGGGAGCCTAGCCGTGGACGGGGCCCCGAAAACCAATCACCGCCTTCAGGATTTCTAAGGGCGTAAATTTTTGATTTCACTCCTCACTACCTATCACAGTATTGAAGGCCATAAAATGCCCAGATGGCACAAACCCCCCCAAATGACCACATTTTGGAAAGTAGACACCCCAAGCTATTTGCTGAGAGGCATGTTGAGTCCATGGAATATTTTATATTTTGACACAAGTTGCGGGAAAGTGACAAATTTTGTTTTTTTTTTTTGGCACAAAGTTGTCACTAAATGATATATTGCTCACACAGGCCATGGGCATATGTGGAATCGCACCCCAAAATACATTCATCTGCTTTTCCTGAGTACGGGGATACCACATGTGTGGGACTTTTTGGGAGCCTAGCCGCGTACGGGGCTCCGAAAACCAATCACCGCCTTCAGCATTTCTAAGGGCGTAAATTTTTGATTTCACTCTTCACTGCCTATCACAGTTTCGGAGGCCATGGAATGCCCAGATGGCACAACCCGACCCCCCCAAATGACCCCATTTTGGAAAGTAGACATCCCAAGCTATTTGCTGAGAGGCATGGTGAGTATTTTTCAACTCTCATTTTTTTTTTTTTTTCCTCTTCCTTTGCCACTTCAGTTACCTTAATACCGAGACAGTTTTCAGATTGATAGTCATATATGTCTCTTGCTGAGTCACATCATTGTGGCCTTTCAAACTTTTCCTTTACTTTGTGCATTCCATATGTGAGTGATTACAATAGTACAGAGGTGTAACACAAGAGAAAAAAAAAAAAAAAAAGAAAAAAAAGAAGAGAAATTAATAACATCTGTTTTGTACGTACCGGCCAGCCGGCCGCACTATCTCTTGTTGTTACTGTACGTGGCTGTGCATTATTTCGCCCTAGTAAACCTCCCTCCCCCCGCCCCCCAATAACCCACCCTGATTATTCCGAGGCACACTTTTTATCGGGCTATTGTTCATTGTTTTCTTTTGGCTTCGGGATTCTATGCTATGTCTAATACAACTTCTCTGCCTTAGTAGAAAGACAATTGTTCTCGGCGCTAAGATAGCACTGATAAGGAGCATGGCATTGCTTGGATCCACGGGTTCCATAGCTTCACAAACATATTATAATTACCTAGCCTTATGTAGAATGTCCTTTCGCTCCATATTGTAGAGTTGACAGTTCCAACCCAGGCTTCCGGGGTTGGGGGTGTTCTTGATTGCCAGGTTTGTGCTATTAATTTTCTGGCTTGAAACAAGCATCTTGCTATAGCTACGGCTGTGTTTCTATCCCTCATCCTGTTGTTAACGTGGCCCAGCACACAAGTCTTAGGATCAAGCTCTAAATTAACTCTAAACGTAGTATTTATTTTCTTTAGAATCTCCGTCCAGTACCTAACAAGTTTTGGGCACCTCCAGACCATATGGATTAGGCCGCCTGTTCCTCTGCATCTAGGGCACTCATCATTAGTTCTACGACCAAACATAAACAGCTTTTTTGGTGTATAGTAGGATCTGTGCAGCAACAACAGGTGGGAGGCTTTTTGCGAGGGAGAAACCGACACCTCCGATCCAAATTCGAGAATCCTCTTCCACTGTTCGTCCGTTATCTCCCCCACATCGGCCGCCCACCTGTCCCTTCCCCCTGATAAGCCAACCTTCATATTTCTTCTCTTTATTAGTTGGGTATATATCTCTGTAATTAAGCCCTTGGTGGTCTCTGACTTAATTATAGTTTGTAGTAGTGGAGTCCTGCACCATGTTGGGGGTTGTCCGCTGAACTGTTTATTCAAGGCATGCCTAATCTGTAGGTAGCTATAGAATGCCTGGTTTGGTATCCCGTACTCATGTCTCAGATCCTCAAAAGATTTCAGAGTATCCCCTTCATATAGTTGTATCAGCCGGCTTATCCCACATCTTTCCCACGTTTTATTCCTATTAACTGTTAGTAATTCGTGCAATTGTTTGTTGTTCCACATTGGCGAATATTCTGAGATTCCTTTATACCCCATTATTTTCCTAGCTGTCTGCCAAGCCCTAGTTATCGTTTTGAATGTCGGGATTTCTCCTTGCAATGAGTCTGCCTCCAGTGCGCCTGCTAGTGAGCTGTGTGAGTTCCCCTGTAGGATAATTTTAACATTGTTGCTTCCCCCTCCCTCAGTGGCACAACCACCCAATTGTTGCAACTGAGCTGCCAAGAAATAGATAAACGGTTGGGGAACCCCCAGTCCCCCCTCCGTGTCGGGGCGCTGCAGTTTCTGTAGGCCAATCCTGGCCTGCCCTTTTTTCCATATTAGATCCCTGAAGAGGGATTGGATTTTCAGCTCTCATTTGTTTTTGAAAATGAAGAAAGACAAGAAAAAAACATTTTTTTTTTTTTTCAATTTTCAAAACTTTGTGACAAAAAGTGAGGTCTGAAAAATACTCACTATACCTCTCAGCAAATAGCTTGGGGTGTCTACTTTCCAAAATAGGGTCATTTGGGGGGGGGTTTGTGCCACCTGTGCATTCCATGGCCTCCGAAACTGTGATAGGCAGTGAAGAATTAAATCAAAAATTTACGCCCTTAGAAAGCCTGAAGGTCGGTGCTTGGTTTTCGGGGTCCCGTACGCGGCTAGGCTCCCAAAAAGTCTCACGTGGTATCCCCATACTCAGGAGAAGCAACAGAATGTATTTTGGGGTGTAATGTCACATATTCCCATGGCATGCTTGAGCAATATATCATTTAGTGACAACTTTGTGCAAAAAAAAAAAAAATTTGTCTCTTTCCCGCAATTTTTGTCATAATATAAAATATTCCATGGACTCGACAAGCCTCTCAGCAAATAGCTTGGGGTGTCTACTTTCCAAAATGGGGTCATTTGGGGGATTTTGAACTGTCCTGGCATTTTATTCACAACATTTAGAAGCTTATGTCACACATCACCCACTCTTCTAACCACTTGAAGACAAAGCCCTTTCTGACACTTTTTGTTTACATGAAAATTTTTTTTTTTTTGCAAGAAAATTACTGTGAACCCCCAAACATTATATATTTTTTTAAAGCAAATGCCCTACAGAATAAAATGGTGGGTGTTTCATTTTTTTTTTCACACAGTATTTGCGCAGCGATTTTTCAAACGCATTTTTGGGGGAAAAAACACACTTTTTTAAATTTTAATGCACTAAAACACACTATATTGCCCAAATGTTTGATGAAATAAAAAAGATGATCTTAGGCCGAGTACATGGACACCAAACATGACATGCTTTAAAATTGCGCACAAACTAAATACATTTTTAAAAGCCTTTAAAAGCTTTTACAGGTTACCACTTTAGATTTACAGAGGAGGTCTACTGCTAAAATTACTGCCCTCGATCTGACCTTCGCGGTGATACCTCACATGCATAGTGCAATTGCTGTTTACATTTGACGCCAGACCGACGCTTGCATTCGCTTTTGCGCGAGAGCAGGGGGGGACAGGGGTGCTTTTTTTTTTTTTTCTTTATTATTTTTTTGCTTTTTTATCTTATTTTTAAACTGTTCCTTTCATTTTTTTTTTTAATCATTTTTATTGTTATCTCAGGGAATGTAAATATCCCCTATGATAGCAATAGGTAGTGACAGGTACTCTTGTTTGAAAAAATGGGGTCTATTAGACCCTAGATCTCTCCTCTGCCCTCAAAGCATCTGACCACACCAAGATCGGTGTGATAAAATGCTTTCCCAATTTCCCAATGGCGCTGTTTACATCCGGCGAAATCTAAGTCATGAAATGCTCGTAGCTTCCGGTTTCTTAGGCCATAGAGATGTTTGGAGCCACTCTAGTCTCTGATCAGCTCTATGGTCAGCTGGCTGAATCACCGGCTGCATTCTCAGGTTCCCTGTTGGGACAGGAGAGCCAGAGAAAAACATGGAAGACGGTGGGGGGGGCATTCCCTCCCACTGCTTGTAAAAGCAGTCTAGAGGTTAATTAGCCACTAGGATTGCTTTTACATGAAAGCCGACCGCTGGCTGAAAAGAATGATACCAAGATGATACCTAAACCTGCAGGTATCATTCTGGTATAACCACTCAAAGTCCAGCAACATACCAGTACGTTGCTGGTCCTTGTTGGGCATATATTGTAATCTTTTTTTTTTCATGCAGCCTGTGGGCTGAACGAAAAAAAGAGATTGATCGGTGGGTATGCCCACCATTAGAATACCTCCCTTCATCCACCCACTTCTAATGATGGGCATACATGCACCGTTTATATATGCCGAAGCATGGGGGCATCCTCCCGCAAAAGGTAGGAGCAAATCGCTCCTCCGCCCCTGCTGCCCCCATGCTTCGGCATATATCACCTCCACTGGAGTCACAGCTTTATATTCAAAACATTCACCAATGCAAAGACCAGTATTTTCAGGACAGCAGGGACAATAATAGCGGGTGTCACATTTATATCCTCTCTTGCTGCAGACACAACATCTTTTTTGGGGGGGTTCATTGGGTAGGGGTACTCGGGAGGACATAAAGAAAATGCCTCTCTTGCAGCCGACTGCATTTGGTTGGGGATGTGAATGGGGGAAGTACAGGCGCTGCAGAAGTTGTGGGTTCCCAATTAGGATTGGCGAATGCAGCAGGAAGGGCATTATGGGCACAACTGGCCTGTGTTTGTCTTCTTCTTGGTGGCAGCGGGACACTACTTATGCTTGCCACCTCACCAGCTTGAACTGCACTTATGGGACTCGCCACGTCACCAAGTATTACTGCAGTGCTGGTTTGACTACGACCGAGGTGTACTAGGCCGCTGGTGCTTGCCAGTTCACCAAAACGCTACCAAAAAACTGTTAGCGATCGCAGGGATCAGGCCTGACTCTACGAACGCTGCAGTTATGCGTTTAGTGTTTTGTAAGTGACAGTGATCGATCGATCGATACTGCACGTGGGTGGGCTGGGCTGGGCCGGGCGGAGGGTCAAAACACAGGTGCTAGCAGGTATCTGGGCTGATCCCGCTAACACTGCGTTTTTGGGAACCCTAAACTGCTGGGGACGCTAGTATAGATCTGATCGGATCAGATATTGAACCGTTCAGATACTATACCACTAAGGGAGGCGTATGCTGCGTGCGTGGGTGTTAGCAGTACTGGCACTAACCTGACGCTGCCTGGGGCGACGCAGACCTTATCTGACCCTAAAACCTAAGTTATATCACCGCCGGGCGATCAGGGGGCTAAATCTTTATTCGGTAATAAACGGCGGGTGCCCTGACACTATAAAAAATAAACAAACTAACCAGCGTCACCGTAACAGTTATACGGTGATCACTGGTGAAAGGATTAACTAGGGGGCAATCAAGGGGTTAAAACCTTTATTAGGTAGTATATGGGGGTCCCTGATGCTATAAAACACTGACGGCGAACCTAAATATTTACCTCCCTAACCAGCATCACCAATGACACTAATACAGCGATCAGAAAAATGATCGCTTAGTGACACTGGCGACGGGGGTGATCAAGGGGTTAAAACTTTTTTAGGGGGGGTTAGGGGGGTACCCTAGACCTAAAGGGGGCTAACACTAACTGCCCTACCACACTGTCACAAACTGACACCAATGCAGTAATCAGAAAAAAAAAATGCTTGGTGTCAGTGTGACGGGGGGTTGGGGTGATTAGGGGGTGATCGGGGGGTAAAGGGGGGTGTAATGTGTGCCTGGCATGTTCTACTGTGTGTGTAGTGTTTGTGCACACATAGCGATGTCTTCTCTCCTCGTCGCCGGAACGGAAAATACAGAGCCGAAAAGAGATGACATCACTTCCTCCGCTTCTGTTTACTATGCAGAAGCCGAGGAAGCCTGTCATTCGCCAGGAGCGATTGTGAGGGGGGAGCCACGAATGAGTGGCCTCCCCCTCACCTCTCATCGCTCCTGACGAGAATCTGACCGCCGCAGGCACCGTGGGAAGGCAAGGACGTACCTGTAAGTCCTTTTGCCTGCCCGTGCCATTCTGCCGACGTACATAGTCGTGCGGCGATCGGCAAGTGGTTAAGTCACGCTCTGGCGCATTCTGTCACCCACCATATCCACCGGACATGGCCGATGACTGATCACTGTACCGGTCTGCTGCCAGTACCATGTGACTGCTGTGGCCAATCACAGCAGATCATATGACAGTTGTACACAATGACATGATGAGCTCTATGATTGGTCACAGTCATCACATGGTACAGACATGGCCAATCAGAGCCCATCTGTACTATGTGATTAGCTGTGAGCAATGATAATAGTAAACACTTTCATTCAGTAAAAATGGTTGCCTATAACTGTAAAATGCACAGTTATAAGCAATCATAGTGTGTAAAAAAAAGGAAATCCTGATCACTTCCCTAGAGTAGTACAGTGTTACCATGGTTACACTATATTGCTCTTGTCACTGTATGTAAACAGAATCTAAATCTAATCTAAAGAGAGGCTTCATTCGCCCTTCCACTTCTCCGGCAGGAGTGGGTATTTTCTTAGTAGAGAAGAAAGATCATTCCCTTCCTCCATGTATAGATTATCGAGAACTCAATAAAGTTACAGTCAAAAACCGTTATCCTCTGCCTTGGTACACGAATTGTTCCAGAGGCTGGGAGCAGCAACCATATTTACAAAGCTGGATCTCCGAGGGGCTTACAATTTAGTACGGATCTGGGAGGGAGACGAGTGGAAGACGGCTTTTCGCTCCTGATTCGGGCATTTTGAATATCTAGTGATGCCATTTGGCCTATGCAATGCCCCAGCTACATTCCAGCACTTCATTAATGACATTTTTCGTGATTATCTGGACTTGTTTGTTGTAGTGTATCTGGATGACATCTTAATTTTCTCCTCTTCCCTTGATGAGCACCGCAGGCATGTTAAGAACGTACTGAGCAGACTACAACAACACGGGCTGTACTCTAAACCAGAGAAGTGCGAGTTCAAGCGACAAAGCATCCAATTTTTGGGACTAATTCTCTCCACCGAAGGTGTCAAGATGGTCCCACAAAAGGTTACTGCCATTCTAGATTGGCCAGCCCCAGTGGACAAAAAAGGCATTTTGTCGGATTCTCAAACTTTTACCGTAAATTTATCAGAGGGTTTTCAGCCATCATATCTCCTATCATGCAACTGACCAAACAAGCTCAAAATGCTTTTAAAACTCTTAAAAAACTGTTCATTTCCGCACCAGTTCTGAAGCACCCTGACCCAGCATTACCCAATGTGTTAGAAGTGGACGCATTAGAAATGGCAGTCGGAGCAGTACTTTCCCAAAGACAGGGACCCAAGGCCTTGTTACACCCAGTTGCCTTCTTCTCCCGCAAACTGTCAAACTCTGAAAGGAATTATGACGTTGGGGATCGAGAACTCCTGGCCATTAAAAATGCATTGGAGGAGTGGAGATACCTCTTAGAAGGAGCAACGCACCCGATTCTAATCTATACGGACCACAAGAACCTGGAATACCTGAGGACTGCCAAGAGACTCAAACCATGCCAGGCTAGATGGGCACTCTTCTTTTCCAGGTTCTCTTTCCATCTTACTTACAGACCAGGATCCAAGAACACCAAACCTGATGCTCTCTCTCGAATGTTCTGTGAGTCCGGAGAATCTGCACCGCCTGACACTATCCTGCCTTCTGAGAACTTTCTGCTACTTCAGGGAGACCTGCTCTCACAAGGTAAACAGGCTTCGGTGAATGTCCCCTCACCTCTGGGAATAACGCTGCAGGCCAGGGATGGTCTGATGTGGAACGAGAACAAAATATTCTTACCAGAAAGTCTACGTGTTTCCGTCTTGGGATTGTGTCATGACCACAAGTTAGCCGGACATTAAAAACAGTAAAACTATTGAACTTGTGTAATGTACATTCTGGTGGCCTCAAGTTAAAAAGGACTGCAAGGGCTGTGTAGAGTCCTGTACCACATGCATACGGAATAAGAAAAGTAAAACCAAAGCATGGGGTTTGCTGAAACCGCTATCAGTCCTGGAAAGACCCTGGAAGAATATTTCAATCAATATTTTCGTGGAACTTCCACCATCAGACGGTTTCTCCACCATCTTTGTGGTGGTAAACCGATTTTCCAAGATGGCCCACTTCCTGCCCATGAAAGGCACACCATCTGCCCTGGAGACAGCTCAAATTTTTGTGAAAGAAATCGTTAGACTCCATGGAGTCCCAGCAAACATCATCTCAGACCGGGGGATGCAATTTACCTCAAGGTTCTGGAGGTCACTATGCGAAATGCGAAACCTTGGGAATAGAATTGTCATTTTCTTCTGCATACCATCCCCAAACGAACGGGCAAACAGAGAGAACCAACCAGACTCTTGAGCAATATTTACATTGTTTTTCCTCATTTTCACAAGATGACTGGGCCGCATTACTCCCTTTAGCAGAATTCGCTTATAACAACTCCATTCGCTCTGCCACAAAACAGTCCCCATTCTTCGCTAATTACAGATTTAATCCATCATTTCTGACCAGTACCTTTCCGGAATGTTCAGTACCTGCTGTACTTGAAACTGTGAATTTCTTTGATACCAATAACAAACTGCTACAAACAACTATGGCTAAAACTCAAGAACATAACAAACAGGTCTTTGATAAAAAGAGACATGGAGAATTAATACTGGAACCTGGCGATCGGGTTTGGCTGTCCAGAGCAAACCTAAAACTAGCATGTCCTTCTAAAAAATTAGGTCCTAAATTCATGGGACCCTTACCAGTAAGGAGGCGGATCAACGACGTGGCCTACGAGCTAGAACTGCCAGATTCCTTTAAGATACATCCTGTCTTTCACTTGGCTTTGTTAAAACCGGTGACCCCTGATCCATTCCCTGGTCGGGATGCGGGTCCACCCGAACCAATACTAATTGATGGGGCAGAAGAATTTGAAGTCGAGGCAATTCTGGACTGTAGGAAAAGAAGAAATCAGATCCAGTATCTAGTTAAGTGGAAGGTGTATGGCCCAGAAGAAAACTCATGGGAACCCGAGGATAATGTCCACGCTGAAAGACTTGTTCAGGCATTTAAGAGATCCCATCCTTTGAAGTTGGCCCGATTGGGCACCTGGAGGCTGCCCATTGGGAGGGGGTAATGTCAGGAAGGGCAAGCCAGCAATCAAGATGGTGACCAAAGATTTCCCCTCTGTTCTGCATGTCCCACTGAGAAGGGGTGCGCGGGCACTTTTGCGCGCACCTGCGCACACGCGTGCACCTATGCACGTGTGCACACGCTCGTGCACTACTACCACACAAAATGCTAACGTTGGCGCGCACAGGCGCACACGCGCGTGCCTAGTAATATTTGTGGCACCAAACAGACTATTTAACTCCTTGGATCGGTGCTGTCTGGTCTACAGCGTTACCTGAGACCCCTGATTGTTGTTTGTCTATATCCTGCACCAATTGATCATACCCAGCTTGCTCCTGACTATCCCTGCTTATCTGCCTGCATCTGACCTTGGCCTGTTTGACTACGTTCCAGCCTGCTCCCTCTGTTATTACCTCGCTGCCAGTATGTTGCCGAACCTGCCTGTACCTGAGACCACGTTCCTGTCTGCTCCTTCTGCTACCTTGTTGCCAGCCTGTTGCCAAACCTGCCTGCACCTGACCCTGCTCCTGTGTCCACCTGCTCTGGACTTGTGTACCTACACTTCCAGTTCATCTGCCTGCACCTGCCTGAGCTCCAGTTTCCAGTCTAACAGCTGTTCCTGGGTCCGTTCCAGTTCCTGCTTCAGCTCCGGTCCAGTTCCTCTACCAGCAACCTTGCCAGGCACTCGTGCGACTCTGCACTCCTGCACCCCCTGTCTGCTCTATCAGGGGCCTTGAGTCAGAGGTGTAAGAGAGGCCTCCCTCTGCACACCAGACTCTACCACCAGGTACGTGACAGCGTTACTACAAGTTTAACGCCGTATATTTCAGTGCGTTAGGTTCCCTTTAACGCAGTATATTTCAGTGTGCTACTGCAAGTTTAACGCCGTATATTTTAGTGCGTTACCTTCTGTTTAACCAGTATAGTTCACAGCATGCTGTCTAACTCTTCTTGCAACTCAGAGGGATGCAAGACAGGGCGCAGTGCTGCAGCTTGTTGTGCCCCCACGTCTCCATACAGCTAGTGGTGTTGATGCGAGTTTTGTCAGCTCTACCCCCTACTCCTCCTCCTCCATGCCCTTCTCTGCTGATTTGTCCTATGAACCACATGTACCCCCTAAGGGGCTATTCAATGAGTCAGGCTAAAAGGTGCCATGCAGTGCTGTAGGCTGGTGTGTCTAGGGGACAGGAACCACACCGGAGCAGAGATTCTTGCAGCTCTGCAGGGGCAGGCCCAGAGGTGGTTTACGCCATGCCAGCTGGAGCCAGGAATGGTGGTGTGAGATAATGGCACAAACCTCCTGTCTGCTCTTAGGGAAAGTTGACACATGTGCCATGCCTGGCACATGTCCTCACTTTGATGGTGCAGTGTTTCCTAAATAGGTACCCAGGGTTGGAAGATCTGTTAAAGCAGGCCAGAAGAGTCTGTAGCCATTTCAGGTGGTCATACACAGCCAGTGCTTGGTTGGCTGAAATTCAGCGGGAATTCCACCTGCCCATAAATCGACAGATGGAACTCGACTTTGGCAATGCTGCACATGCAGCAGAGGGCCATCAACGAGTACCTGTGTGAGTATGGCACAACGACAGGCTCAGCTTTTTTTCCCCACGCCAATGGCTGCTCATAAAGGATGCATGCACTGTACTGTCACCATTTGAGGAGGCCACAAGGATGGTGAGCCGTGACAGTGAGACAATCCCTGTTGTATTCCTGCTGGAGCAGACTCTGCATGGCATTATGGACAGGGCATTAGAGGCAGAGCAGTGGGAGGAAGAGGAGTACTTCCTTTCCTCTCAAGGCCAACTTTATGAAAACACCATTGTTCCTACGTCACAGAACACACAAAAGAAGAGGGAGCAGGAGGAGAAGGCTCTGGCAGTTTTGGAGGCATTGAAGCAGAGGAAGACATACGTCAAAAAGTAAGAGATGGTTTTCCATCCCCAGAACCCTTGGGAGTAGTACATGGCTGGGAAGAGGCAGTTCCAGATACTATAATCCTCCAGGGCCCCCTAGGAGTCTGTTTCTCATGCCTCTGCAAATTTGCGGTGCATGGGCTCTCTAATGCTTCAAAGCTTGCGAAAGGACCCAAGAATACGCAGCATAAAGGAGAAGGATCACTATTGGTTGGAAACCCTCCTTGACCACCGTTACAAGAGGGAAGTCTCAGAACTCATCCCGTCCCCACAGAGAGTGCAGAAGATGAAATCTCGTGAGGACACCCGGCCAGCTGTCGCAGTTATACTGCGGCAGAATGGCACTGCTGCGCGAGCCGTCGTAGCTGTACGTCGGCTCTTTAAGACTCTATAGCAGGCACCCATCGCGCATGCCCGGCGGGCCCGATGACCACCGGGCACCCGCAATCGCTTGTGACAGAGCGAGAACTAGATCTGTAAACACTCAAATCCTGGTTCTATCAGGGGAGAGGAGAGAGATTGTGTGTTCCTATTAATTAGGAACAACAATCTCTCTCCTCCTCTAGTCAGCCACATTCCCCCTTACAGTTAGAACACACATAGGGAACACATTTAACCCCTTGATCGCCCCCTAGTATTAACCCCTTCCCTGCCAGTGACATTTATACAGTCATCAGTGGCTATTTTTAGCTCTGATCGCTGTATAAATGTCACTGGTCCCAAAAAAAGTGTCAAAAGTGTCCGATGTGTCTAATGTGTCCAATGTGTTCATCACAATGTTGCAGTCTCGATAAAAATCGCAGATCACTGCCATTACTAGTAAAATAAAAATAATAATATTCTATCCCCTATTTTATAGACGCTATAACTTTTCCGCAAACCAATCAATATACGCTTATTGCGATTTTTTTTTAACAAAATATGTAGAAGAATACATATCGGCCTAAACTGATGAAAACTTTTTTTTTTAACCACTTGCTTACTGGACACTTAAACCCCCTCCTGCCCAGACCAATTTTTAGCTTTCAGCGCTGTCACACTTTGAATGACAATTGCACGGTCATGCTACACTGTACTCAAATTAAATTTTGATCATTTTTTCACACAAATGGAGCTTTCTTTTGGTGGTATTTAATCACCACTTGGGTTTTTATTTTTTGCTAAACAAACAAAAAAGACAGAAATTTTTGAAAAAAAAAAACACATTGTTTTATAGTTTGTTATAAAATTTTGCAAATGAGTAATTTTTCTCCTTCACTGATGACGCTGCACTGATGGGCACTGATGGGCTGCACTGATGGGCACTGATGGGCTGCACTGATAGGCACAGATAAGGTGACACTGATAGGCACTGATGGGCACTGATAAGACGGCACTGATAGGCACTGATAAGACGGCACTGATGGGCACTAATAAGACAGCACTGATGGGTAGCACTGATGAGTGGCACTGATGGGTGGCACTGATGGGCACTGATAGGTGGCACTGATGGGCACTGGTAGGTGGCACTGATGGGAACTGGTTGGTGCTATTGATAGGCAGCAGTGGTGATGAGGCAGTGATTGGTGACATTTATAGGTGGCACTGTGGGCATTGATAGGTGACACTGTGGGCACTGATAGGTGACACTGTGGGCACTGATGGGTGGTACTGTGGGCACTGGTAGGGGGCACTGGTGGGCACTGGTAGGTGGCACAGAAGCCTCTGCAGAGGCTCTCCACGATCGGGACTGATGTCCCTCTCACAGCCGCAGGTGACCAGGGTGAGGAGAAAAAATATCCAATTACCGGCTCTGTTTATATCACATGATCAGCTGTCATTGGCTGGGGGCGCGCAGGCCGCTCGAGCACGGGAGGACGTCTATGGACGCCCTCCCGGCAAAGTAGGTCTGCGCTGTAGCCGTCTTTCGGCTATAGGTGGATGGGAAGTGGTTACATTTTGGGATATTTACTATCACAAAAAGTACAAAATATTGTGGTTTTTTTCAAAATTGTCGCTCTCTTTTTGTTAAACAAAAAAAAAAAAAACGCAGAGGTGATCAAACACCACCAAAAGAAAGCTCTATTTGTGGGGAAATAAAGGACATAAATTTTGTTTGGGTACAATGACGCACGACCGCGCAATTGTCAATTAAAGCGAGAGCGAGAGAGAGAGAGTCTAGGAGCCCAGAAAAAAAAGGGCTCTGACAGGACAGTGCAGAGACAGAGTGAGGTGAGAACAACTGTGCCCAAAATTGTCAGTCAGAGAAAGAGAGAGCTTGAGTTGGCAGAAGTCCCCAACTATTTGTGGATCTCCTGAGTCTGCAGCGAGTTTTTGGAGCTATTGTGGTGGGAGGACGATGCGTGGGTTGTCATCTACAGAGTCCAGAGACAGAGGGAAGCCATTCTTTTAAAAGCTACTACAGTGTGGGAAAGCAGTTCTGGGACCGGAAAACATGCTGCCTGCCAGAGTCGCCACCTAAGCAAGTGGATGCCTGACCGGAGGGGCAACTAGCAGTGCTACCGGGACTGGTGAGCGGGCCTCGCGGCCCCTACTTGCTACCACTACTAGAGAATAAAGCAACTAGAAGCTACTTAACCAGTGACCCCATAGCTCTAATACTGCCTGTAGGCCTTACTGACACCCGCAACGGGCGATAACGAGCTCCAACAAAATGTAAGACTAAGGACTGCCCCTAGTTTTAATTACCTTAAAGCTCTATCGGCTGACCAGTTAAGGCACTCAGAACTAGTATAGAGCTGCTATCATTCTGAACACATTTAGAGTTATTATTTATATTGATTTTAGCTAATGATATAGAAGTGTACTGCTGTTTTTTTTTTTCTCCTTTACAATTTTCTACTTGGGTATAGTTCTTTTACCCTGTTTAGCAGCCTGTGTCTGAATTTGCCTGGTATGTTGTTTAATTCTGTTGAAACTGCCATTTATGCTAATCTGCATTAATAGATTAAGCACGTTATCTCTAACTTGGGGTGTGTGTTTTTTTTCTACTAGCAATACCTCACAGCAAGTTAAAGGGTATTTTACATTTGTGGTTTTACTTGTGCTTGCAGAAGGTGTGTCAGAGGAGCTTGTTCTTGGAATGGAGGCGTGGAATAGAAACCCAAAATTACCAAGCGGCTCCTTTGGGGGTAGCGCTACAGCTGTTAAAGGCTATTACTGTGAAACAGAAAACCATAGAACAATGGAGGATGGAATAGGGGAAGATAGGGGAGGGCTATGGCTATGGCTATGGCTTCATATGAGAGTGCATACTTCAAAGTTAATTATTGAAGTTTGTTACAGATTACCCAGTTTTAATGAGGATGCAGAGATATAAAAAGGGCTTCAAGACATTGATAATAATAAGGGATATTAACTACCCTGAAATTGACCAAAATAATGGCGCTGCTGGAACAGTATCAGGGTAGGAAGTTTTAAACCTATTACAAGACAATTTCTTTTACTACAATTTACAGAAACCTAAAAATGCTACTCTGCTGGACCCAGTAATCTCAAAACATGTGGAGCTTATTACTAATGTTCATATAAAAAGTACATCTGGGTTGTAATGACCATAACATGATTTAATTTAATCACTTCAGCCCCGGAAAATTTTACCCTTTTCTTGACCAGAGCACTTTTTACAATTTGGCACTGCGTCGCTTTAAATGATATTTGCACAGTCATGCAATGCTGTACCCAAATTAAATATGCGTCCTTTTTGTCCCACAAATAGAGCTTTCTTTTGGTGCTATTTGATCACCTCTGCATTTTTATTTTTTGCGCTATAAAAAAAAAAAATAGCGACAATTTTGAAATAAAACAATATTTTTTACTTTTTGCTATAATAAATATCCCCAAAAATGTTTTTAAAGAACAAATTTCTTCATCGGTTTAGGCCAATATATATTCTTCTACATAATTTTGGTAAAAAAAAAATCACAATAAGCGTATATTGTTTGTGCTTGTTTTTTTTACTAGTAATGGCGGTGATCTGCAATTTTTAGCAGTACTGGGACATTGCAGCAGACATATCGGACACTTTTGACACATTTTTGGGACAATTGACATTTATACAGCGACCAGAGCTATAAAAATGCACTGATTACTGTGTAAATGTCACTGGTAGGGAAGGGGTTAACACTAGGGGGCGATCAAGGGGTTAACATGTGTGTTCCCTAGGTGTGTTCTAACTGTATGGGGATAGAACTGACTGAGGGAGGAGACATATCGTTGTTCCTACTTAGTAGGAACAAACAATATGTCTCCTCTCCCCTGACAGAACAGGGATTTGTGTGTTTACACACACACAAATCTCTGTGCTGGCCCTCGTGCCCACAATCGCGCATGGTCGACAGCGATAATGCCTGCCTGCCACAGACATCAGGTCCCCCGCCGTGCGGCACGCACATGCCCTCTGGTGGCTCATAAAGGGAACAATGTACCCATACAGGGTTTCGCCCAGCAGAGCCATTCTGCCGACGGATATGAGTGAGCCGGTCGGCAAGTGGTTATTGTGAGTTTTAAGAGAGCAAATTTTCAAGGCTGAGAGCTGCTCTAAGACTTAGACTGGGGGGGGGGGGGGGATTATTGCCATTGAAGAACAAAGAACAGAAATGGAAATGTTTCAAATCAACTGTATGCAAACACACTGCAATATACAGGATCTCCCCATGGGCAGTAAATTTAAAAGGCTAAAAATGAAACCTATCTGGCTCTCGTCAAGTTAGAAAAAACTTGAATAATTAGAAAAGAGCATTTTAAAAAATGGAGAAACACCATCATCAATTAAAAGTTACAAAGAACATAATATGTAAAATTTTTGGACAATCTTCTCTCTATTAAAATATACTGGATTTAGTATTTATACCCCTATCTGGGATTACAATAATCTTCAGGAGCTCAGGGAGAGGAACATTTTTAGTAACTGGAGGGGTTATGGTATTATGAGACTCTACTGTAGACCTTGCATGTAAGTCACGCAGGGTGGAGGACTTAGGAGAACTGACAGATGGGCAATGGTACTACATTCTAGAATCTCTACCTTAATATCACTGTCACCGCCCCAAAAATTGATGTGGTTATTTATATATTGTATTTCATAGATCATATTGCAAACCTCAAAAGTTGTTCCAGTTTGCCCAGTTTGGTGTTTGCTGGGCTTCATGGATCAGGAGTTGATTATCTCAACTATATAGGTGTTTATACATCAGTGTATCTTTACCCCTCTCCCACTTAACTTGGTTAGAAACAGTAAACAATGTTTTGGTGAGATTTATTTTTTTTTTACATATACCTAACGTGGTTGTCTGGTCATGTTTAAAAATGTCATATTATTCTAATTTCCCCTCTTTTTATTGGGGTTATGCCCTAACTTAGTGCACTAAGATAATGGTGGTCTTGCGATGTTTACCCCTTTTTTACAGTCTTAAAGTATGACAAGATATTTAAATGGTGGCTACTTCAATGCTTTATTAGTAATTAGTACATATCTCTTTCCTCCTTCATAGACTTATTCTCTATATAATATCTCTATATAATAAAGTGCTGAGTGAATTTGTATCTAAACACATTGTTTACTTTGTCTGCTATTGGACATATACTTATACCATATCAACATTATTGTGTGAATAATTTACATTGTACATGTGTTATTATTTGTTTATTTCTATTTTAGGTAGCAATTTTTTTTGTTAGAACCTTTCGCTCCTAAGGAAGCGCCATATGCAAAACATGTAGAGCTCTATGTGAAGGGATGGTGGAACCCTCTACTGTTAGAGCTTTGTATCTTTATCTGAGGTTATATTATTATATACTTCTATCAATTTTGGACCACCAACCATATCCCTATATCTATAAATGGTGCTCAATGCTACTATGTTTTTAAATTTAGTTGTGCCTTAATGTAGATTTTATATCATGTACCAATAAAATTTTGTATTTCATCCATTTGTTGAAGTTGTGCCCATAAAGTCCATGAACTGCAGTTCAAACCCTATTGTGATCTACATATTTGTTGGCTACTTAGATATTATAATGATGTCAATGGATTCTTAATATATAAACATTATTTTAGTCTCCTGGTAGTTGCTAGATCTGTGTCTTATATCATATAAAAATAAAAATATAACCCAATTATTGGGTAAATTGTGAAGGGGTGGGGGTATTCTTTTTTGGGATAAAATTTTTGGTTTCTATTTATAAGCCAAAATCTTAATAAGAATTCTTTATTTAACCCCTTTAGCTCCAAAAGGTTAACCCCCTTCATGACCAGGACATTTTTTGCAATACAGCACTGCGTTATTTTAACTGACAATTGCGGGGTTGTGTGACGCTATACCCAAATAAAATGTTTGTCCTTTTTTTCCTACAAATAGAGCTTTCTTTTGGTGGTATTTGATCACCTCTGCGGTTTTAATCTTTTGTGCTATAAGCACAAAAAAAAGAGCGACAATTTTGAAAAAAGAAAAAAATTATAATATAATATCTGCTATAAAACATATCCCAAAAAATGTAAAAAATCTAATTTCTTCATCAATTTAGGCTAATATGTATTCTGCTACATATTTTTGGTAAAACAAAAACCCAATAAGCGTATATAGATTGGTTTGCGCAAACGTTATAGCGCCTAAAAACTATGGGATATTTTCCTTTACTTTTTTTTAATAGTAATGGTGGTGATCAGCAACTCATAGTGGGACTTCGATATTGCAGCGGACAAATCGATCACCTAAATGACACTTTTGACACGTTTTGGAGACCAGTGACACTAATACATTGTTTAGTGCTAAAAAATATGCACTGTCACTGTAATAATCACATTGGGGGACGATAAAGATCAGTGTTCCTGCTTAGCAGAAACACAGGATCAGTACATTCCCCCTTTCACAAAACAGCGGTCTGTCTTGTTTACATAGGAAGATTGCCTGTCTCCAGAACGATCGGTGGATCCCGGCGGACATTGTTTTCGCAGAACTTGCTGATTGGCTCCCACTGTGTCCAATCACAGAGGGAGCGGGTTGCCGGCAGCACGAGCGCACGCCCGCCCTAGACCCGGAAGTGTCAGATATATGTGCGTGGGGCGGTCCGCAAGCGGTTAAAATAAAATTAAACATAAATAAAAAATTCTAAATGAGCGACATGTTGCAAAAAGGAGGACAAACCCTCAGAAATTATTCAAATATATTATTAGTAAAAAGGTCAGTTCTGAGCATGTAGGCCCTTTATGAGATCCTTCAGCCCCAAAATAACCACAATGACTCAAAATTGATATGAAACAAGACCAGGATCACCTCAACCCAATGGATGACAAAATAGTCAAAAGGGTGAATAAAGCACCTGGGCCACATATCATCAAAGACTTGAGCTCTATTATTTCACAGCAATACAGGCAGTTTAATATACTTACAGCAAATTCATTCTCTGGATCAATGGACCCCTTCCTAACAGGTCTTGAGTAGTGGAATCTCTGCACATAATTTGACTTATAAAAGCTGTAAAACATACAGGTTTTGTAGGTAAAGTAAACAGTGGTGTAAACTTTATCTCTTGCTCATGATCATACTATAATTAAATGCCCACTTAGAAATTCTATCTCACAGAGCCATCTGAAATATAACTGAATTCATTTTGTTGAATTTACATTTTAGATGACATTATTAGCAACAAAACTGTGAACTTTCACTTACAACATATACAGAGCTAATTCATAACAATGACCGTTTCTTTTTTGTAAGGATCTACAAATGATAAACGAATATAGTGTAGTATTGTGTAATGTAATATAGTATGTAATTTAGTATTTTGCTTGATTGTGACAAAATAAATTTGAAATATAGTTTGTTTCATTTAAATAGCAACTACAGTAAGCACATAAAGCAATTCGCTGAACTGCTAACAATCCAGAAAGCATTGCAACTTTACTAGTTAGAATATTTACCAAGTTTTAAAGTACCTGAAAAAGAATCTTTCAGAAAAGACCAGCTTGTAGGAATCTGTAATACTACAGTTTAATGAAGGTAAGCTAGTGATTGATACCTACTTTATTATCTGGTCAGGTACTGGTTTGTTTCTAAACTGGGGTTGCTCCTCAAGCACAGGTTGAACTGTGAAGCACTGGATGTCTGAAATGCCAAGTTGTTAAGGTGCAAAGATAGGTCAAACATTCAACATCACGTCCCATATCAAACAGTACAGTTGCCAGCTATGGAATGCTTTAATAATACTATATTAAACTAAAAGATTTATGCAAACTAGCTGAAAGGGAAAATGTAAAAACATCCTAAATTATTGGAATTGGAGAACTGATGAAACTGGAAGGTTTTGACATATGGAAGCATAAAGGGCTGAGGTATATGGCACAATTATTTCAGGAAGATGTGATGAAAACCTTTATAGAATTAAGCAATGAATACAGTATCCCAAACCAAAGATTTTTACAGATTAGGTATGCTATAAAAGCATAGGGTCGCTCTCATGAATTAAAATGTAATAAATCTGTGTTTATAGCACTGCTGGATAAAAGGGATACAAAACAGGGTCTGATATCACAATTATATGATATATTATATGATAAGTTTCAAGCATCAGTGGATATACCAGCAGGGACACCATGGACTTGCTATCTGGGGTCAATATCAGATGAACAATGGGCAGTGGCACTGTCAGCAGTACCCATGGTCTCTCTATCCCCTGAGCAAAACCCAACTCAATTATTGAACTTACATAGGGCCTATTATACACCTGAGAAGCTATTTAAATGGAAGCGTGGAGACACACCTCTATGCCCTAGATGTAAAGGGAGCCCTGCTAATTTAATACATATGTTATGGAGATGCTCCAAACTTTATCGCTATTGGCATGCGGTAGTATCTATTTTTAATGGCCTTTTGGGACAAAGCTCCCGATGGAGCCAGGTGGATGTCTTTTGAGTATCCTGGATGAGTCCAGGATCCTGAGAGACTTCATTGTACCAATAATAAGGAGTTTGTTTCAGGTGCGTAAGCTGATAACACAAAAATGGGTGTCACCATATCCTCCAACAATAGCGTTTTGGAAAATACAAATAAGGGAAACCCTAGTTAAAGAGACATATATCTTCTTACATAGAGGTTGTCCAGGAAATTGGAAAAAATATGGAAAAGATGGTTGGATATCTTGGACTGAATGATGAGACGGGAGCAGTTAGGTAATTAGGGAGTGTGGGGGAGGGGGGGTTATGGTTTGGGGAGGTGGGGGTTTTCCCCCATGTTTCCCTTTTTTTTTTGTTTATATGATGTGTATTTCAATATGTACATGGGATGTATGTTTGTTTGTATAGTTTGTTTATAAAATTAATTAAAAAATGACGTGAAAAAAAAAATCTTGGAATTGTAGCAATAAAGAAGATGATTTTGACCTGCATTCAACAAAAAAAATCAAACTTTTCAATAATCTTCAAATGTATGAGAACTAATATAGCTGATGTAATAAAGTGATATTAAACCCTCAGTGTTTAAGCATTTTCAGTAGCTGATTTAATCACTTACTTAGTATGCATTTTCTCTACTTTTTCAATCCTTGCCTAAGTTCCTGTTTAAGTTGGTGCTAGACTGCTGCACTGAGATAATAGGGATGCCCAAATTTGCACTACTGTGAATAATACCTGATGGAACATTATCAGTAGAGATGCATACTATGTGGATAAGATCCCTATACTTAGCACGTAAAGTTACAAAAATGGTCATCCGCTGATCCTCCAACCCATAAACAATGGGTTGAGAAACTTAATTTTATACTTAAGAGAGAAAAATTAACATATAAGCATAGAGGTACACCCCCAAGGTTTGGCAAAATTCTGTCATGTTGGATAGAAGCTAGTAATGAACTATATGATGGGGTATCTAGTAGAGAGGAGGGAAGGTAGAGGAGACAGATGGGAGTAAAGAGCTGGGGTAGTAAGGTGAGAAGCAGAAGAGAAGAAACTAGTATGTAAAAGAAAGACAATATGATGCTGCATAGAGGAAGTTGCCATAAGTCTGATCACTGATATCAGGGGAGCCTAATGTGTTATGTAAAATGTATTTATGCTCCCATTATGTTTTGGTTATTATAAGTTAAGTTATTTTTGTCTGAGAGGTGCAAGGTTTGTTTGATGTGTGTGCTTCCTTATTTTTTGATACTTTATGGACTAATTTTATATATTTTGTTTGTATGTTTAATAATAAAAAAAATATTTGATTTACAAAAAAAGACTGCTGCACCAGGTTTCCTGTGTCTTTGTGGTACCGTAATCTTGCAGTCACCCTAGTATGTAGGGGCTGGAGATGTGCCTCCCTATACTGTGCGCATTATTAGAAACATACAGCCCCGAAGTCTAGGATAGCAGAGCACTCCCCTCCTCCTCATCCCTTATCCAAGTTAAGGCCGACCATACACTGAGCAAATTTCTTTCTGGCAAACACGGGTTTCAGGAAAGAAATTTGCTCAAATCTCCCATCAACACAAATAGTGTTGATGCAGGAATCTCTCCTGCCGGGCCATTATCTTCTTCCGGCGGGTGATGGGGGGTGGGAAGGACGAGAGATTCGAACCGTGTATGGCCTGCCTAACAGACTGGCTCAGTACTAGACAGTAGTCCACTTTTAACTCTTTTCTATGAATACCAGAAGTTCAGAAAAGCAGCACTGGGGAAGCATGAGCCAGCAACATTGAAAGTTGTAAACTTATAAGGCTGGGGTAAGATTTTTAACAATTAGTTTACTGGGGAATGTTTTTTTTTTTTTTATTATACTCAATATGTTAAGCTAAAAATGCTGAGTTTAATACTTCTTTAAGAATTGTCTTTTATACTTCAGGTTTGTTTCCCTTCTTTTAATACATTTCAATAACAAATAGTGTATTTATGAACCATGTTGTCCTCAGGATATGTGAATAACAATACATATTGTGCAGCCTAAATTTCTTTCTGTATTATACTCTTCAACTATTTTATTTTGTGTGTATTTGATATTACATTACCTCTACCATGACCGCTTGTTCTTGGTGAACTTCAAACCTAAATCCTTGCTTCTACCATTGCTTTCTATTTGAACTTGTCTTTTGCCAGGTTAATGTTTTGCCTCAGGCCACAGGTGCCTACCATTTCCTGCCTCCCCTTTCTTTTCTTTAGGTTTCTCTCCTCCACAATCTTGCATAGCTCCTCCTCAGCTACATTTTCTTGTGAAATAATCAAAACATTGGCAGCACACCTCTTTCTATTGTTATGGCCTCCTTCCTGATTTTTCAATGTTTTGCATGTTTGTCACACTTTCATTTTTATATAGTCAAAGATAACACAAGTAAACACAATATGCAATTTTTAAAGGAAGGTTTTTATTATTAAGGGAAGACAAAATCCACACAAAAATAAAACAGTGCCCGCATAGCGTCTGTAAAGAGCCTCTCCTCTCCTCTGTTCGCAATCAAGAAATCACTTAAATAAGACTGACTGACAAAGTGAAGTAGACCAAACGATCCTCAAAAGCTACACATCATGCCGGGATCAAAAGAAATTCAGAAACAAATGAGAAAGAAAGTAATTGAGATCTATCTGTCTGGAAAAGGTTATACAGCTATTTCTAAAGCTTTGGGACTCCAGCAAACCACAGTGAGAGCCATTATCCACAAATGGCGAACACATGGAACAGTGGTGAACCTTCCCAGGATTGGGCAGCCAACCAAAATTACCCCAAGAGTGCAGCGATGACTCATCCAAGAGGTCACAAAAGACCCCACAACAACATCCAAAGAACTGCAGGCCTCACTTGCCTCAGTTCAGGTCAGTGTTCATGACTCTACCATAAGAAAGAGACTGGCCAAAAAGACGAAAACCGCTGCTGAGCAAAAAGAACATAAAAGCTGGTCTCCATTATGCCAGAAAACATCTTGATGATCTCCAAGACTTTTGGGAAAATACTCTGTGGACTGACAAGACAAAATTTGAACTTTTTGGAAGGTGTGTGTCCCATTACATCTGGCAGAAAAGAAGAGATTGGAAGTTAACACACACGCTTGATTGCAGTTCTTGCTGTTAAGGGTGGCCCCACTAGTTATTAGGTTTAGGGGGCAAACACTTTTTTACACAGGGCCATGTGGGTTTGGATTTTGTTTTCCCTTAATAATAAAAACCTTTCTTTAAAAATTGCCTGTTGTGTTTACTTGTGTTATCTTTGACTAATATTACCTCTTGTAGCATGTCTGCACACTCTCTGACCATTTCTTGTATCATGTCCAAACACTCTTTGACCATCTACGTAGTTTAAGGTTAAACCTCTTCTCTTCTAATTTTAATGAGTGGGCACGTTTCTTGTTAAACTCCCTTCCTCTAAAAAGTTTTATTTCTATTGTGGGGTCACCAGTACGGTATTTGTAAATTGAAATCATATCCCTTCTCAAGCGTCTTTTCTCCAGAGAGAATAAGTTAAGTGCTTGCAACCTTTCCTCATAATTAACATCCTCCAGACCCTTTATTAGCTTTGTTGCCCTTCTTTGTACTCGCTCCATTTGCAGTACATCCTTCCTGAGGACTGGTGCCCAGAACTGGACAGCATACTCTGGACCAGAGTCTTGTAGAGTGGGAGAATTATTGTTTTATTTCTGGAGTTGATCCCTTTTTTAATGCATGCCAATTTTCTGTTTGCTTTGTTAGCAGCAGCTTGGCATTGCATGCCATTGCCGAGCCCATCATCTACTAGGACCCCCAGGTCCTTTTCCATCCTAGATTCCCCCTGAGGTTCTCCCCCCAGTATATAAATTGTATTCATATATTTGTCACCCAAATGCATTATTTTACATTTTTCTACATTAAACCTCATTTGCCATGTAGTTGCTCACCCCATTCATTTGTTCTGATCTTTTTGCAAGGTTTCCACATCCTGCAGAGAAGTTATTGCCCTGCTTAGCTTAGTATGGTCTGCAAATATAGAGATTGAACTGTTTACCCCATCCTCCAGGTCGTGTATGAACAAATTAAATAGGATTGGTCCCAGCACAGAACCCTGGGGGACCCCACTACCCACCCCAGACCATTCCGTGTACTCCCCATTTATCACCACCCTCTGAACTTGCCCTTGTAGCCAGTTTTCAATCCATGTACTCACCCTATGGTCCATGCAAATGGACCTTATTTTGTACAGTAAACATTTATGAGGAACTGTGTCAAATGCTTTTGCAAAATCCAGATATATCACATCTACCAGCCTTCCTTTATCTAGATGGCAACTCACCTCCTCATAGAAGGTTAATAGATTGGCTTAGCAAGAACGATTCTTCATGAATCCATGCTGATTACTGCTAATGATACCATTCTTATTACTAAAATCATGTATATAGTTCCTTATCCCCTCCAAGAGCTTGCATACTATTGATGTTAGGCTAACTGGTCTGTAATTCCAAGGGATGTATGTTGGGCCCTTTTTAAATATTGGTGCTACATTGGCTTTTCTCCAATCAGCTGGTACCATTCCAGTCAGTAGACTGTCAGTAAAAATTAAGAACAATGGTCTGGCAATAGTCTGAGTTTCCTAAGTACCCTCGGGTGCAAGCTATCTGGTCCTGGTGATTTATTAATGTTAAGTTTCCCAAATCTAATTTTAATTCTGTCCTCTGTTAACCATGGAGCTGCTTCCTGTGATGTGTCATGAGGATAACACTGCAGTTTTGGTTACTGAAGCTACCCGATTCCCTCGTGAAGACTGAGGAGAAGAATAAATTCAATACCTTCGCCATCTCCCCATCCTTTGTAACCAGATGATCTTCCTCATTCTTTATGGGGCCAATATGGTCTGTCCTCCCTTTTTACATACTTAAAGAATTTCTTGAGATTTTTTTTTGCTTTCCCCCGTTATGTGTCTTTCGTGTTCTATCTTAACCACCCTAATTGCCTGTGATCGCGGTTTCCTAAATTGCCCCGTATTTCCACATCCGCAATCAGGTCTGTATTGTTGGTAATCAGTAGATCCAGTAATGCTTTATTTCTAGATGGTGCGTCTACTGTACCATCTGAACCATGAAATTGTCCTGCAAGACATTTAGGAACTGGCGAGCCTTAGACGAATGCATGGTTCCCTCCACCCAGTCTATGCCTGGATAATTAAAATCCCCCATTATGATAACACTTCCCATCCTTGCTGCTAATCTAAATTGTGATAGGAGATCCGTCTCCCCCTCCTCCCTCAGGTTAGGGGGCCTATAGCATACTCCCAGTATTATTTTCCCCTTAGCTTCATCCCTTTGGGATTCCACCTCCTCCCTAGGGCCCTTAGTGATGTCATCTCTGACATTCACTTGTACATTATTCTTGATATATAGGCATACCCCTCCCCCTTTTTTTACCCTCTCTATCCCTGGGATAAAGGATATATCCTAGAATGGTTGTCAGCCAATCATGAGAGCTGTTGAACCAGGTCTCTGAAATTCCCACAACATTCAAATCCTCCTCGTACAACAGTATCTCTAGTTCACCCATCTTGTCCGCCAGGCTCCTGGCATTGGTGAACATGCCACATAGTTTAGACCGGTCGCATACTATCCTCTTATTGGGTATTTCAAGATTGTAACTAGGACTTGTTACTATACTTACCTTGGGTTTATGTGCTTTAGGCAACCTACCACTAATGCCTCCAATACTACCCTCTGGCATATGTTCCGTGCTGACTATCTCTACCTCTGGACCCTCCCCCGTCACCTAGTTTAAAAACCCCGCTAACTTTTTGGCCATCTTACCCAGCTGATCTGCACCCTCCTCATTTAGGTGCAGTGTGTCCCTTCTATAGAACTGGTGATTGACTGAGAAGTCGACCAAGTCCTCCAGGAACCCAAACCCCTCCTTACTCCACCAGCTCCTCAGCCACTTGTTTACTTCCCTAATCTCCCCTTTCTGGAGTGGCTTGATGTACCAGTAGTATTCCTGAGAATACTACCTTGGAGGTCTTTTTCAACAATTTAGCTCCCAAGTGCCTAAAATCGTTCTTTAGGACACTCCATCTGCCTCTGACTTTGTCATTGGTGCCAACATGCACCATGACAGCTGGGTCTTCCCCAGCCCCTCCCAGTAATCTGTCCGCCAGATTACTGATGTGCCGAACACGAGCGCCCGGTAGACAACATACAGATAGGTGCTTCAGGTCATTGTCACAGATTGCCCTCTCTGTCCTTCTAAGAATTTAGTCCCCTCTCTGACTATCTCTTGTATCATGTCCGCACACTCTCTGACCATCTCTTGTAGCATGTCTGCACACTCTCTGACCATCCCCTGTAGCATGTCTGCACACTCTCTGACCATCCCCTGTAGCATGTCTGCACACTCTCTAACCATCCCCTGTATCATATCTGCACACTCTCTGACCATCTCCTGTATCATGCCCGCACACTCTCTGACCATTTCCTGTATCATGTCTGCACACTCTCTAACCATCTCCTGTATCATGTCTGCACACTCTCTGACCATCTCTTGTAGAATGTCCGCACACACTCTCTGACTATCTTTTACAGCGTGTCCGCACACTCTCTGAACATCTCTTGTAGAATGTCTGCACACTCTCTGACCATTTCTTGTATCATGTCCAAACACTCTCTGACCATCTACATAGTTTAAGGTTAAACCTCTTTTCTTCTAATTTTAATGAGTGGGCACATGTCTTGTTAAACTCCCTTCTGCTAAAAAATTGTATTTCTATTGTGGGGTCACCAGTACGGTATTTGTAAATTGAAATCATATCCCCTCTCAAGAGTCTCTTCTCCAGAGAGAATAAGTTAAGTGCTCGCAACCTTTCCTCATAATTAACATCCTCCAGACCCTTTATTAGCTTTGTTGCCCTTCTTTGTACTCGCTCCACTTTTTTTCCAAGGATTTGAACCCTGATTATGACCCCTTATCTCACTTTGTAAAGTGTGGCTGGTGTTCTGTTACATGACTGGAGGGATTCTCTTCCAATCAGAGGATAGAGCTCTGGTTGACAGGCAGAGGCATGGCTAGAAAAAGGCCTCGGAGAATGTAGCCACAGAGAACGATGTGTTTTGTTCTTGGGGGAAAATACAGACAATGGGCTCTCCTCCCCCGGGAATACTACTGAGGGGTGAGTGCAATTAACCAATGATGCCCAGTTGTCATTTCACACTTCTGTCCTCTG
Organism: Aquarana catesbeiana; assembly: GCF_042186555.1. NCBI lineage: Eukaryota > Metazoa > Chordata > Amphibia > Anura > Ranidae > Aquarana > Aquarana catesbeiana. Next base: position 408,092,581 of record NC_133326.1, on the reverse strand, counting down.
GACTGAAGTTCTGTTAATGGTAACCTCCAGGAATTCTTCTGCAAAATAAATGAGGCACCCCATCCAGCAGTCTGTATATGCCATATTTTATAAAAAGTAGATATCTGACGTGTAACTACAATGGGTCCTGGGATATATATTAGCTACCTCAACCAAAACTGCTCGTTCACCGTACATCCAAAGTCACTAGAACTCCCTAGCGACTGTAGGAAGAAAGAAATTACTTTAAATTGGTGCTGCTATGGAGCTGCTATGGAGCTGCCATTACCTTGCTTTACCCTGCTTTCTGTGATATCATTTTATTGGCTGAGTTTTCATTTGACTTATAACTAAACAGCTATTCTTTCTATTGCTATTCTTTAACATGGCATAATACCTAGAAGGCCTCACATTATCAATGCAGCTAACAGTGTATACAACATATAGAATATCAGCATATGGAATATTAAGGATACATTGTCCAGGAGAATTTTTGATATCATCTCCTGGGTTTGAGGTTGTATTCAGTTTTTCTGAAAATGGAAACTGGCCCATTAGCTGTGTCAAAAAATCTTCTCTCCGTTCATATTCTTTCCCTCGATAAATAAAAACTTTATTCTACAAAATTAAGAGCATTTCATTGTGAGGTCAGTACCATTAAATTAGAACACACACCAAAGGTAAAAAGAAAAATAATAGAAAGCAAAAGTAATAGTAAACACAACTGTGTAAGCAACTATATTTGTAATGATTATTGATCAAACCCCATACAACCCAAATCCGCTAATAAAAAGGCAATTGTTCAAATGTAATTACTTAAATTACAATTTTGCATAAGAAAGCAGACTACAAATAAAATAAACTTTACAAAAATTAAACCAATAGCTGACTATACTCTCTATAGCAGGGATCTCCAACCCGCGAGCCACTGCCCACTACCGGGATGTAGCTTCTTTGCAGCCGGGCCCCGGATGCGGCAGGCAGCATGAGAGGGGAAGGCGGGCATGCGGGTGAGAGAGCCCAGGGGATCACAGAGGTGGGTGGGCAGGTGAGAGAGCCCGGTGGATCACATAGGCAGGCGGGTGGGTGAGAGATCCCAGTGGATCACAGAGGCAGGCGGATGAGAGAAGCTGGCAAGCAGAGATGACATCCTCTCTCTGCGCCACCCAGCATCAGCGCTCTCCTGCCCTCACTGAAGAACGACCACTGCACAAAGGCCTGCCTCTGTGCTAAATGAACCAGTGCCACCAATGCAGTAATGTTCCACATTTGGTGGCACTGGCAGGCAGTGTGGCAAGTGGCATTCATCTGGTGGCAGGCAGCGTGGCAAGTGGCATTCCTCATCTGGTGGCAGGCGATGTGGTAAGTGACATTCATCTGGTGGCAAGCAGCGTGGCAAGTGGCATTCCTCATCTGGTGGCAGGCACTGTGGCAAGTGGCATTCATCTGGTGACAGGCAGCGTGGCAAGTGGCATTTATCTGGTGGCAGGCAGCGTGTCAAGTGGCATTCCTCATCTGGTGGCAGGCAGCGTGGCAAGTGACATTCATCTGGTGGCAGGTGACGTGGCAAGTGGCATTTCTCATCTGGTGGCAGGCGACGTAGCAAGTAACATTCCTCATCTGGTAGCAGGCAGCATGGCAAGTGGCATTCATCTGGTGACAGGCAGCGTGGCAAGTGCCATTCATCTGGTGGCAGGCAGCGTGTCAAGTGGCATTCCTCATCTGGTGGCAGGCAGCGTGGCAAGTGACATTCATCTGGTGGCAGGAGACGTGGCAAGTGGCATTTCTCATCTGGTGGCAGGTGACGTAGCAAGTAACATTCCTCATCTGGTGGCAGGTAGCATGGCAAATGGCATTCATCCGGTGGCAGGCAGCGTAGCAAGTGGCATTCCTCATCTGGTGGCATTATGGTGAGTCAAACTTTTTCATATTTTTTTACAATGTAATAATAGAAATAATGTGCTTCAATCATCATGACACCATAACAACCATGGTGCCGTGATGATTGAAGCATCAACACCAGCTATGGCTCCGATAAATTAGCTGCGAAAAATCGCTTACCCCGCGTGTCCCCAACCCCCCCAGGCCTTGGCACAATTTTCTTCCACGCAGCCAGTCCCCGGTGCCAAAATGGTTGGGGACCGCTGCTCTATAGCATTGCCTATTTTTTTCTGGATGAGCACATACTTCTTTACCAACTTAAGAGGCACTGCACAAACTACACAAGTAAAGGAGGCACTGATGAAATGCATAGGGCAAAGCCATAGCATCATTGCGTCACTTCCTGTTTGGTCCATGGAACACAGGGAGCCACAGACTTTCTGGTTTTCTAACTGCTAATCAATTTTTATCAAATGTAAGTGCACAACCGCATGTTTTTATATAAATAAAGGGAGTTTTGATGGTATTGCACTAAGAAGTACTATTTTTTCTTGCATATACTGCATATTATCGAGGTGAAGGGGCTGTGATAAGGAACTACAGCGGAGGTCTTGGTTTACATACAGCAGTGTGCCTGTGAAGGCGCAAAACCCCCTAGAGGGGAGAGCCCTCTGGTGAGTGCATTAGATATAGGAGAGCACGGAGTGAAGCACCTGCACTTTTAAATACATTTCTCAGGAAGCACAGAAAAAGGAGACACACATCACTTGGTTTTGCTTTTGAAGGATGGTTATTGTTATTTTTAAATTTTTATGGACTATTTACCAATACCAGGATCTGAACACGCTGATAGGATTTTTTATCACAAACAGTTTTTCACGAACTGTGACTTTATTTCATATAGCACTTATTTACGATATATGACAAATATCTATTTGTCACTTTATTTTGAAAGGATTGGCTATATATTCTTATGTGTATTGCACTTTGAAGGTTTGTTGAGGAGTAATGTGCATTTGTCACTTTAACTGAAAGTAAATACAGTATCTCACAAAAGTGAGTACACCCCTCACATTTTTGTAAATATTTTATGATATCTTTTCATGTGACAACACTGAAGAAATGACACTTTGCTACAATGTAAAGTAGTGAGTGTACAGCTTGTATAACAGTGTAAATTTGATGTCCCTTCAAAATAACTCAACACACAGCCATTAATGTCTAAACCACTGGTGAGTACACCCCTAAGTGAAAATGTCCAAATTGGGCCCAAAGTGTCAATATTTTACAGGTTGCCACTGGAGTCCTCTTCCACTATTCCATGACGACATCACGGAGCTGGTGGATGTTAGAGACCTTGTGCTCCTCCACCTTCTGTTTGAGGATGCCCCACAGATGCTCAATAGAGTTTAGTTCTGGAGACATGCTTGGCCAGTCCATCACCTTTACCCTCAGCTTTTTTAGCAAGGCAGTGGTCGTCTTGGAGATGTGTTTGGGGTCGTTGACATGTTAGAATACAGCTCTGCGGCCCAGTCTCCGAAGGGTTTATCATGCTCTGCTTCAGTATGTCACAGTACATGTTGGCATTCATGGTTCCCTCAATGAACTGTAGCTCCCCAGTGCCAGCAGCACTCATGCAGCCCCAGACCATGACACTTCCACCACCATGCTTGACTGTAGGCAAGAAACACTTGTCTTTGTACTCCTCACCTGATTGCCGCCACACATGCTCTACACCATCGGAACCAAATACGTTTATCTTGGTCTCATCAGACCACAGGACATGGTTCCAGTAAACCAGGCCCTTAGTCTGCTTGTCTTCAGCAAACTGTTTGCAGGCTTTCTTGTGCATCATCTTTAGAAGAGGCTTCCTTCTGAGACGACAGCCATGCAGACCAATTTGATGCAGTGTGCAGCATATGGTCTGAGCACTGACAGGCTGACCCCCCACACCTTCAACCTCTGCAGCAATGCTGGCAGCACTCATACATTTATTTCCCAAAGACAACCTCTGGATATGACGCTAAGCATGTGCACTCAACTTCTTTGGTAGACCATGGCGAGGCCTGTTCTGAGTGGAACCTGTCCTGTTAAACAGCTGTATGGTCTTGGCCACCGTGCTGCAGCTCAGTTTCAGGGTCTTGGCATTCTTATAGCCTAGGCCATCTTTATGTAGAGCAACAATCTCTTTTTTAGATCCTCTGAGAGTTCTTTGCCATGAAGTGCCATGTTGAACTTCCAGTGACCAGTATGAGAGCGTGAGAGTGATAACACAAAATTTAACACACCTGCTCCCTATTCACACCTGAGACCTTGTAACACTAACAAGTCACATGACACCAGGGAGGGAAAATGGCTAATTGGACCCAATTCGGACATTTTCACTTAGGGGTCTTCTCACTTTTGCTGCCAGTGGTTTAGACATTAATCGCTTCAGCGCAAGATTTTACCCCTTCCTGACCAGAGCATTTTTTGCAATTTGGCACTGCGTCATTTTAACTGACAACTGCGCAGTCGTGCTAAGTTGCACCCAAACAAAATTGATGTCCTTTTTTTCCCCACAAATAGAGCTTTCTTTTGGTGGTATATGATCATCTTTGCGGTTTTTATTGTTTGCGCTATAAACAAAAAAAGAGCGACAATTTTGAAAAAAAACGCATTATTTTTTACTTTTTGCTATAATATATATCCCCCAAAAATATATAAAAAAACTATTTTTTTCCTCAGTTTAGGCCGATATGTATTCTTCTACATAATTTTGGTAAAAAATCCCAATAAGTGTATATTGATTGGTTTGCGCAAAAGTTATAGCGTCTACAAAATAGGGGATAGTTTTATGGCATTTTTATTATTATTTTTTTTTACTAGTAATGGCAGCCATCTGCGATTTTTATCGTGACTGCGACATTATAGCAGACACGTCGCACAATTTTGACACATTTTTGGGACCATTGGCATTTATACAGCAATCAGTGCTATAAAAATGCATTGATTACTGTAAAAATATCACTGGTAGGGAAGGGGTTAACACTAGGGGGCAATCAAGGGGTTAATTGTGTTCCCTCTCTGTGTTCTAACTGAAGGGGGGAGGGGACTGTGTAGGAAAGATGACAGATCGCTGTTCATACTCTGTATGAACAGACGATCTGTCTCTTCTCCATTCAGAGAACCGTAAACTATGTGTTTACACACACAGATCCTGGTTCTCCGTGTGCTCAGAGCGATTGCGGGAGCCCGGGCACTCGCATCAGCTCCGTGGGCGAGCAGGGGGCGAAACTGGAAGTGACGTAAGCCATGTTGCTGCAGTACAACAGTTATTTTGAGGGGAAAGCAAATTTACACTGTTATACAAGCTGTACACTCACTACTTTACAATGTAGCAAAGTGTCATTTCTTCAGTGTTGTCACATGAAAAGATAGAATAAAATATTTACAAAAATGTGAGGGGTGTACTTACTTTTGTGAGATATTGTATATATATATATATATATATATATATATATATATATATATATATATATATACTAGTATTTTAGAGCAGCGCCACACCCACCAAATACCCCTCTTTGTTTATTTAATTAGATCCTACCTAGGTAGGTGTGACAGTGGAGGCAGCAGCTTTTCTTTTTCTTCATAAATAGGATTTATCATCAGTGCAGAACAAAAAACTTTTGAAAACCCATAGATTCAACAAGGTGTTGGGAACATTCCTCAGAGATTTTGGTCCATATTGACATGATAGCATCATAGCATCATGACAGCAATCTGCAGTTGCTGCAGATTTGTCAGCTGCATATCCATGATGCAAAGCTCCCGCTCCACCACATCCCAAAGGTGCTCTATTGGATTGAGATCTGGTGACTGTGGAGGCCATTGGAGTACAGTGAACTCATTGTCATGTTCAGGAAACCAGTTTGAGATGATTTGAGCTTTGTGATATGGTGCATTATCCTGCTGGAAGTAGTTATCAGAAGATGGGTCCACTGTAGTCATAAAGGGGTGGACATGATCAGCAACAATACCCAGGTAGGCCACGGCATTTAAACAACGCTCAATTCATACTACAGGGCCCAAAGTGTGTCAAGAAAATATACCCCACACCATTACACCACGAGCCTGAACCGTTGATACAAGGCAGGATGGATCCATGCTTTCATGTATCATGTTGTTTAATCGAGACTCATAAGACCAGCCAATTTTGGTGAGCCTGTGTGAATTGTATCCTCAGTTTCTTGTTTTTAGCTGACAGGAGTGGCACCCGGTTGTGGTCTTTTGTTGCTGTAGCCTATCTGCTTCAAGGTTCGATATGTTGTAGTTTCAGAAATGGTATTCTGCATACCTTGGTTGTACCGAGTAGTTATTTGAGTTACTGTTGCTGAAAACCCCCTGAAGCACCTGGGATTGTATATTATGCCTTATGTATTGTGTCACAACTGGGTCAGAAATACGATGTCTCCATGAATTGAAAGACCTCAGTTAGCCATGCTGAAAAGCACACGTTTTATTCAATTAGTCTCTATGAATAAAAAAATAGAATATTTAATGTGAAATAACTCTGTACATACTGTATAGCTGGATGGTTGTCCACCATAGATCCTAACCAAAGAGATTATTTATACAACCTAGATGCCTGCGCTGCAGCTGGCAGCAGTTCTGTGGCCTCAAGCTCTTGGCTCACCATCTCTATCAGCGTGGTAGGAGTCCTCACCACAGGCATCTAGGTTGAAGCCTTCTCTTTGGGTAGGATCTATGGTGGACAACCATCCAGCTATATGTACAGCATTATTTTACATGGAATTTTCTTCCCATTGTTTTAACTTGTTTTATGCATAGAGACTAATTGAAAAAAACATGTGCTTTTCAGTATGACTATCTGAGGTCTTTCTATTGACTGAGACATCGTATTTCTGCGTGAAAATCCCAGTAGATCGGCAGTTTTTGAAATACTTAGACCACCCCGTCTGGCACCAACAGCCATGCCCCGTTCAAAGTCACTTAAATCCCCTATCTTCCCCATTCTGATGCTCGATTTGAACTTCAGCAAGTCATCTTTACCACATCTAGATGCTTTAATGTATTGAGTTGCTGCCATGTGATTGGCTGATTAGCAATTTTTGTTAGCAAGCAATTAAACAGGTGTACCTAATAAAGTGACCGTTGAGTGTACAGAAATCCTATAATAGTAATAATAATAATATTGGGCTTGCTCATTTTACAACTCTAGTGGCACTCATAAAATCAGTGTCGATAAAAAACATTTTACCCGGAGGAATGTTGGGAATCCTTGGCCATAATATCCGACTGCAAAGTAATCAGGTTTTGGACGGAGAATTTTCATTATGTGTTCATAAAATTTAGCTTGCTGTGTCTGCCAGTGGGAAAAAAATCAAAACAAAATGAATTGAAATACTGTATTTTATGGCCATAGCAAAATTGTTGATTTTTATGTGCACTTTATGTAGTTATAAATGACATATACATTTAAACTAGTAAAAGAGAAAAAGACACATTGAAATGCCATTGGTCGATTCATGAAAAAGCTTTTTATCCTGTGATTATATACTGTATACACAAAAAAAGTTACATTAAAAAAATGCATTTGCAAATGAAAAATATTCAGGATACGCTAACAATTACTTTTTAAAATTAGATTATTGTTTGTAAATCCATACAGCTTGGACCATAAAGCCATAGAGTTGGCACACTTAAAGGGTAAGTTTAGCTTTCTTTTGTGGGTGCAATCTTTGGCTCCTGCAGACTCTCAGGATAGCTGTCTGTCCATTCATCATACAGTAACATCATACAGCTCTCAGGTAACAAGCTGTAGTTGTAGTCTATCCATTCATAGGAAACTGAATAAATATTGTGTCTGTGTGGGCAGAGCCCAGCACTGCTTGTCTGTTTTAAAGTTGTGACAGTAGGTGCGGGGAGAAGAGCCCCACCCACTGTCACAGGGAGGGGGAATCGGGCGTGTGAGGTGCAGATGCTGGAACACATTACATGTTCCACCCTAAAAATGGGTGGCACATGTAACATGTTCCAAAGGTGTGCTTATCCTTTAATATATTTAACAACAGCAAATAATCAACAGGTAGAATTGTTTCTCTGGATTCTGACAGAAGTGCGTGTTCATATGATTTCCAGAAATTGTGCATATTCTTTTGACACCGAATTTATCTGTTCACTTATATTTAAGATCAACAAAGAATCAGATAAACATTTCAATCTCAGTAAAGAAACAATAATATCTTAAGGATATCATCTGTAGACGTTTGTTTCCATAGAAATGTTGCGTGCCATTCTACTAGTGAAACCTTAACTTGATTCACTAAAAATCAGTAAATTACATGCAATATTTGTATCACAAAAGATTGCTTTTTTATTTTCTCCTGATCCATAATGTAAATTTATTCTGACATGCAATTGTACATTTTAAGTCAGGTGAGAAATTATAGGCTGGTAACAAATTTTAACATTACATTTGTTTTATCCCTTTAGAAGACCCACCAAGTACAGCAAAATTGATCTGCCAAAAATGCACTCAGCTCTTATGCCGTGTACACACGAGCGGACTTTTCGACCGGACTGGTCCGACGGACTATCCGACGGACTTTCGGCGGACTTCCAATGGACTTTCCCCAACGAACGGACTTGCCTACACACGATCACGCCAAAGTCCGACGGATTCGTATGTGATGACGTACGACCGGACTAAAATAAGGAAGTTGATAGCCAGTAGCCAATAGCTTCCCTAGCGTCAGTTTTAGTCCGTCGGACTAGCATACAGATGAGCAGACTTTTGGATAGGAACTGGGTCCGACAGAGTTCCGACGTAAAGATTTGAAACATTTTCCAAATCTAAAGTCCGTCAGGTTTTCGAACGAAAAAGTCCGCTGCAGGTCCGGTGAAGCCCACACAGGGTTGAATTGTCCGCCGGACTCGGTAAATCGGACCAGTCAGGTCAAAAAGTCCGCTTTTGTTTACACTGAATTAAAGTGTATTTCAACTTTTGCAGCCAAATTGGGACTAATAACACCTACAGTCAGGTCCATAAATATTGGGACATCGACACAATTCTAATCTTTTTGGCTCTATACACCACCACAATAGATTTGAAATGAAACAAACAAGTTGTGCTTTAACTGCAGACTTTTAGCTTTAATTTGAGGGCCTTTACATCCAAATCAGGTGAATGGTGTAGGAAATACAACAGTTTGTATATGTGCCTCCCACTTTTTAAGGGACAAAAAGTAATGGGACAGATTAACAATCATCCATCAAACTTTCACTTTTTAATACTTGGTTGCAAATCCTTTGCAGTCAATTACAGCCTGAAGTCTGGAACGCAGAGACATCACCAGACGCTGGGTTTCATCCCTGGTGATGCTCTGCCAGGTCTCTACTGCAACTGTCTTCAGTTCCTGCTTGTTCTTGGGGCATTTTCCCTTCAGTTTTGTCTTCAGCAAGTGAAATACATGCTCAATCGGATTCAGGTCAGGTGATTGACTTGGCCATTGCCTAACATTCCACTTCTTTCCCTTAAAAAACTCTTTGGTTGCTTTCGCAGTATGCTTCGGGTCATTGCCCATCTGCACTGTGAAGCGCCGTCCAATGAGTTCTGAAGCATTTTGCTGAATATGAGCAGATAATATTGCCCAAAACACTTCAGAATTCATACTGCTGCTTTTTTCAGCAGTCACATCATCAATAAATACAAGGGAACCAGTTCCATTGGCAGCCATACACGCCCATGCCATGACACTACCACCACCATGCTTCACTGATGAGGTGGTATGCTTTGGATCCGGAGCAATTCCTTTCCTTCGCATGCATTCTTAAAGGTGGAGGATCACTGCAAGGGGTGTCGTTTTCATTTTCCACTTTTAGACACTGATCCCTATGAAGAGCTAATTGGGGATTCTTCCCATCCTTTAGAAGATTTCCTTTTTTGGTTCTGGGACTTTTTTATTTATGGTTCACTATCTTGTTCTTTTGACACTTTTGTGATTTTTATTTCATGATATTGACTGTTCACTTATGATTTGTGTGCTATTCAATTTAATTTTCGAGGATTCACATACACTTCCATAATCAATTGGGCGTCTTTTCATATATGCCCTAACATATGTTATGAGGGTTTAGCGCAGTTTTTTTCTTTGTTTTTGTCCCATTATTGTGTATTGCACATTTGAACTGCAGCTCTTGTTCTCTTGATTGTTGACTTTGATACACATATGCACCTACCTCCTGGAGAGTGTTCTTGATCTGGCCAACTGTTGTGAAGGGTGTTTTCTTCACCAGGGAAAGAATTCTTCGGTCATCCACCACAGTTGTTTTCCTGGTCTTCCGGGTCTTTTGGTGTTGCGGAACTCACCGGTGCGTTCTTTCTTTTTAAGGATGTTCAAAACAGTTGATTTGGCCACATCTGATGTTTTTGCTATCTCTCTGATGGGTTTGTGTTGTTTTTTCAGCCTAATGATGGCTTGCTTCACTGATAGTGACAGCTCTTTGGATCTCATATTGAGAGTTGACAGCAACAGATTCCAAATGCAAATAGCACACTTGAAATGAACTCTGGACCTTTTATCTGCTCCTTGTAAATTATATAATGAGGGAATAACACACACCTGGCCATGGAACAGCTGAGCAGCCAATTGAACCATTATTGTTGGTCCATTAAAAACTGGGAGGCACATATACAAACAATTGTAATTCCTTCACCGTTCACCTGATTTGGATGTAAAGACCCTCAAATTGAAACTGAAAGTCTGCAGTTTAAGCACATCTTGTTAGTTTCATTTCAAATCCATTGTGGTGGTGTATAGAGCCAAAAAGATTAGAATTGTGTCAATGTCCCAATATTTATGGACCTGACTGTATGTTATATTTGTTACATGTTCTAATTCACATAACATACTTAAAAACAATGCTGCTTTATACTTGATATTTTTGAAAACTCCAAAACTGAAGTTGATGCAGTGGGGGCTGGGAATATTGTTACAATAGTTACGTTGTCTGTACTGTGTTGGTTGATCTCATTATCAGCTGTAAACTAGATTTTAAACACCGTCTGTCATAACAAAAGTTTAACAACCTAAAAGTTGGCACAAGGGACATTGCCTACCATCAGTGTGATGTGTCCCTTATGCTGCTCTTTCCTGGTTTCGGTGAAATCTTCATGCTACAATGCCCCCCACCCCCACCACTGCAATATGCAGATGTAATCAGGGTTATTAGAACTAAGGGAGCTGTGAAAGGCACTCATCCAGAGCGCCTGATTATGCCCACCCTTTCTGCCCAGTTCCTCCAATCAAAGAAGCCATACTATAGCTTCTATGAATGAAACACAATCTATGAATGGAAGGGGCAGACATTTCTAACATTCTGCCATCCTCTATTAATAGAATGGATTTCATTCATAGAAGCTGTAGTATGGCTTCTATAAATAAAGGAGCTGGGCTAAATAGGCAGGCAAAGTCTGGCACTCTTGATGACTGTCTGTCTGTCACAAGTCTGTTGGCTCTATTAAACCCCACCTCATGGTGGGTGGGGGGTGTCAGGAGAGAAAGATTTCATGAATGAAGATACAACAGCACAATTTTTTTTTTAAACTAAACTTAAGCTTTAAATTACAGGCTGCAAAAAAGGACAGTATTATAGGTAAATATCATTTTATTCCCTATTGGGTCATTATTTCTTTAGTTTTTGTAAAAAAAAAAAAAAAATGTGGTGTAATATGGAGAACCCGGGATCACCAGTCAGCCACTTTAAATGTAAACAGTCTTTATTGTTCCTTCAAAAACAAGCAAACAAAAATAGTTTTTTTTCAGCAAAGGAAATGCAAACAGTCCATCATTCTAGTACAGTGGTTCTCAACCTGGGGGTCGGGACCCCCTCGGGGGTCAAATGATGATTTGCCAGGGGTCACCAAATCCTTGGCTGTTCCTGAAGCCCGCACCACTCTCCCAGCCTTTTTGCAGTCGCCCAGCAGGGCTGTCCCTGGAGCTCACAGCCGCCCACTCAGCCTCTTCGCAGCCGCTCATTCAGTTCACAGCATGACTGGGGGGGCAGAGACTAGAAGTCAGCTGACTAGTGAGGAATGTGAAATGGGAGGGGCTGGAGGAGACCCTATCTCCTGATTTTGGCATAGGTGTCACTGCTATGAGACACCACAAAGTCAGAGACACATTGAGTAACACTACCTGGGATTATAGTTGCCATTAAAGGTCCCCACTACAGTTCAAAGATCAGCAGATGACCTTAATCAAGAGCACCTAAGTTGGCTGATCAGAACTCCCCCCAGCACTGCCACTCATCCCAACTCTCCGCCAGCACTGCCACTCATCCCATTCCCCCCACCAAGGAGTAAGAGAAGGAATAAAAATACAGAATACATGGAAGGGAGAGGAAAAGAGGGGGAGGAACAAAGAAAAAGGGAGAGAAAGAATAAGAGAGAACAAGAAATACGGCTAGAAAGAGGGATGGGGGGGGAAAAAAACAAGAAATTGGCATAGAGAGAGATAAAAGGGAAAGAAAAGAGAACAAAGAGTGATACATCCTAAAATGTACCATAAAGGGTTTTAATACTGTAAAAGTGGAAGGGACTCGGGGAGCGCTAAATATACGTGGGTTAGGGCCACAAATTACTTGTCTTGCCTTGGGTGCTGACAACCCAAGCTATGAAAATAATTTTATGGTTGGGGGTCCCCACAACTTGGGAAATTTTATCAAGGGGTCACAGCACTAGAGAGGTTGAGAACCACTGTTCTAGTATAAGGAGAATGTCCAGGAGGCGGCTGGTTTCTGCAGTAACTAGAACAGATGTTCTGTGGAGCAGGATGGGGCATGCATTGTTGAATAGATAGAGGTCACTGTGCAGGATTTTGAAAATCCTTGAAATCCTTCCTAAGAAGAAAGAATATAATCACCCCTTGAGAATGTAAGCTGCAAGAAGGTGTAAGAAAAAAAGTCTGCCTTGTGAAGAAACAAGTAAAAACGTGCAGCATTGAAAAAACAGTATAGAGAGCAATAAAGCTTCTTTATGTACCTTTCCAAAGGACAAAGTGAATTAAAAAGCAGCATGTCTTTGCCTTATTCTGGAGCAAATGTTTGTTAATAGATGTCCCTCTCTCACTTTTTTATTTGAAGAATGTTTCTGGCCAGATCTAGTGGGCTTAGCTGTGAGGGGTCTGCCACATGGGAAAGGACCTGCAGTAGATTATGACACCCTGAAGGGATGAACAAGTCACATTCATATTGTAGGAGAGTTTTATTGAATAGGGAGGCAAGATTAAGGATAGTGGGGTAGGAACCCTCTTCCTTCAGTATCCTCTTCAATGTATTCCTCTAGGAGAATTTCAAAGGAGGAGCATGCCTTCAAAAATATGTCCAAAGAGCATTTTACACAAGGGCATTCTGCTGACTAGGTTTTTAACCACAAGACATTCTCAATGGTATCCACACAGAAAAGTAGTTATGAGGACAAGAAATCTTGTAACAAACAGTAGACACTAGAGGACTAGTAACCTGTGTTGCCAACCGTCAGTATTTTTACTGGCAGCCACTAAAAAACAGGCAGTTTTCTCCTGCCAGTAAATGCCAGTAAAAAGAAAAGGTTGCCAGTAAAAATATGGCTGAGAAGCTCGGCCCGGAGCCAGCCAAGACCATGCGAGTGCCTGCTACAGTGTGTTCGGGCTTCTCTGGTGGAGGCGGTGCCTGAGCATGTCCTGTGATGTCATGGTGCAAGGGAGCCAAGCAGAGCGGCCAGAGCCTTGTGTGTGGGTCTGCAGGATGGGAGCAAGGCAGGCCGGGAGCGGGATCATCAGTGATGTTTGGACTGGAGGGACTGCCTGGCTTGGAGAGAGACTGTCACTGTGACTCAGGAGGGGACGTGTCATGTCGGTAATCTGTACTGCTGCACACCGCTGTCAGTATCACCGTGAGAGTCAATTTCATGTGTTTGCTTAGTTTGCTAATTTCTTGCCCTCCCGAGTCCTGTCCCTGAGCTACTTACTTACTATATCGAAAATATATATAATAAGAAATATGTTTTTGCCTTATTATCTACCTTAAATCACATTGCTAATTACATATTGTACTTGTTTGTAGCCTAAATAGTGAAATTTGTACTTAAAACTGTACTTTTGTAACTTTTGGAAATGCTAGTAAAAACTTGGCTGTGCCAGTAAATTTTGGGTGTCGTGTCAGTAAATTTCAATCTGTTAGGTTGGCAACACTGCTAGTATCACTCAGTGGCCCTCACAGGAGTAGCACTACACATATATTACTTTCTTTATTTTAATCTATGTATTATGACCAAAAACAATAAAATCAGATTGAAAAAAAAGTTACATAGTTACATAGTTAGTAAGGTTGAATACAGACACCAGTCCATCCAGTTCAACCTGAGTGAGTGCGGGTGCATGTCCACAATTATCCCTATTTTTATTTAAGGTACCCATATAGAGCTGTCAATTTACGTAGCGCTCCACACATACAGCGCACACTCACATTGGTCCTGACCCTCAAGGAGCCCACAATCCAAGGTTCCAAACTCACATTCATATACTAGGGCCAATTTTGGACAGATGCCAATTAACCTACCAGCATGTCTTTGGAGTGTGGGAGGAAACCGGAGTACCCGGAGGAAACCCACGCAGGCACAGGGAGAACATGCAAACTCCAGGCAGGTAGTGTCGTGGTTGGGACTGTGGTATCCCTAAAAAAAATACAGCCAGGCCCCTTTTTTAACATACAGAGATCTCTGGAAAGGTGACACCCCAGGGTTCTCTGCTTACATCACTAGCTGCAATACCATATTGATTCACCTAATATGGTAAGTTGGGAACCTGGTGGGAAGTAACTGGGAGTTAATTACAGTTTACCATAAATTAAATCACATTCAGAAATATATTTTACAAATAACAAATAAATAATCTTAAATAAACCAATGAAAGCATGCTTGCATTGCATCTGTACTCATCATACTCTAGGAGTGTATGGTGATCTTTAGCCAGACATGACAGATTTGGGTAAGTAATGCACAGCAGAAAATCTGAAAGAAGATATCTTACTTAAAACTTCGACATGAATCCTGCTGATCACCTGAAATATACTGTAAATATGTATTTTTGGAACTGAATAATAGTGCTTTAATGTAAAATCTAGTATATTTTTATTCAGCGTCAAAAGAACATATTTAATAACTTTAAACACATTATTCAGCTAACCCGCTTAAGCTTATAGTAAATGGATCAGTATCCTGCCTGGATTGGTAGAGTGACTAAACAGGTGGGTAATTTTAAGGAACAATAGGTATACGGATGCTTGTGTTTCCATTCTGAAGTACATCCTTTCCCATGAGATACTGTATAACATGCATTGCATTACAAATACACATACGTATTTAAAAATATGTTTGTACTTTGACAAAAGAAAACTGTAAGCACAGAATCAATGAAACAAAAGTAGTTAGAGGCTTAATGCTGAGAATAGTTAGTAGGCTGCCATTACTGAGCTTCTGAAATTACTAGTTGCTTAAGTGGTATTCTGATCCAATAGCTTCATCCAGCCAATATAGAGCAGAGTAAATTCAACTTTTGATCTGCACACCTGTTCTGGTCTGTGATTCAAAGTATTAAAGCCTTTGAATTACTATTACAACTAGGCAGCTAGCATTTTCAGAAGGATTTATATATGTCACCCCACACATTCCTCTTAGTAAGGGCTTCTTTTAAAGTAGATCTAAATCCAGTCACTAAAATCTCATATTAGCTTTTAAGACAAACTGAGATCTGGAAGCTTTGCCCAAAAAGAGGCAGACAGGGAGCAAAGGACTAATCACCAGTATTGTCTTTGGTCTCCTTGCAGCTGGTACAGTATTTTCCCCATTATTAAATTGGCATGCCTTCTTCCGCACAGTAGTGGCATCTCCATATCACATTCTAAATCCCATAAGACTAGTATTCAGAGGCAGAAGAGCCATAGATCTCACACTGAAGATATACACTGTTAGGGAGATTTACTAAAATGGGTGCACTCAGAATCTGGTGCAACTGTGCATGACAGTCAACCAGCTTCTAACTTCAGCTTGCTCAGTTGAGCTTTGACAAATAAAACATGGAAGATGATTGGTTTCTATGCAGAGCTGCACCCGATTTTGCATGCTACCATTTTAGTAAATAATCCCCTAAAAGTCTTTAGGAACACTCACATATCAGAATGCGCACTGCTAGTTTCAGGAGGAATTTAAAAACCTAATCTAACATGTTTTTGTTTTCAAATGTTTTAAATCTGTAGCTTTAAAAAAAAAAAAATAAAAAATCTGGTGAGCCTACAACTTTCATTAAAAAAAATGCCTGGTCATCCTGCCATAAAGGTCCTTATTTGGGCTCTTCAGTGACAGTGGGCCCTCAAAAGTATTTTATTAAAACCACTTAAAGTGTTTGTTAACCCATCAATATAAGACTATGTCAGCCCCTCTATTAGAGGCTGGCATAGCACACTACGTCAGTAGTTTTCAAAAACGAGCATTCTAAATACCTAATAAGAGCTGTTTCAGGCCAGTCACATTACTTGCAGCCGCTTTATAACTCCGATGGATCTCCCTCTGACAACAGCCGAGGAGATCACGTGGTTACTCGTCTCCTCTGCAGAAGCTCTGTATCATAGCTGTAAAGTGGCTGCAAGTCATGTGACCAGCCTGAAGACAGGTCAAATTTGGTATTTAGAATGCTCGTTTTTTAAAACTATTGACATAGTGTGCTATGCCAGCCTCTAATAGAGAGGCTGGCAGTGACAATTTTAGGTTTTTATTTTACAAGAATAGCGGCGGGGCCAGGCCAGAGACAGACACAGAGGGAGATGACAGGCAAGAAGGAGGGGGTGAGGGGGGAGAGGAAGAGTTCTGAGAGGACAGATACCTATGATGCAGGGACCTACTCTGACCATTGTGATCAGGGCTGAGCAGCCCTGATTTTCGTGGTCAGGGCAGAGCGGGCATACAGGAAGTGCCAGGTTCAGGGTTTTTTTTTTACAGTTTAGAGGGGGGGAAGATTACACAGCACGAGCACTGTGCAGTGTAATCTGCTTTAAGGGACCAGGATCTGTATTTATTCTTTTGGGTTAACAAACACTTTAAGAAATGAAAGTCTATTAATGACACTTGTTGTTTACAAGTAAGTATTTTTTGCTAGAAAATTACTTAGAACCCCCAAACATTATATATAATTTTTTAGCAAAGACTCTAGAGAAAAACATGGCGGTCATTGCAATATTTTATGTTACACGGTCTTTGCGCAGCGGTCTTTCAAATGCAATTTTTTGGGATTTAGTGAATAAATTCAGTGAACACTGAATTTAAAAAAAACTAAACAGTAAAGTTAGCCCATTTTTTTGCATATTGTGAAAGATGATGTTATGCTGAGTAAATAGATAGCTAACATGTTATGCTTTAAAATTGCACACACTCGTGGAATGGCGACAAACTACGGTACCTAAAAATCTCAATAGGCTACGTTTAACCACTTATGGACTGCCCGCCGTCGTTATAGCTAGCTACCATAACCCCGGTATCCTCTTCTTCAGCGGGCGGTCACCTTTCAGATAAAAGTGGTCTCTGTGGTGGATTCATCACGAGATCACTTTTATCTGCGGCTGGACAGGGCCTCCGCCACGTTCCAGTGCCCTCCGCCGCTTACCGGAGCTGCCGATAGCCAAAACAAAAGACAAAAGGAACACATAGTGAATTTGTAGTAAGCATACAAAATGACCGCTGTGCAAATACGGTGTGACAGAAAGTATTGCAACGACCGCTATTTTATTGTCTAGGGTGTTTGAAAAAAAAATATATGTTTGGGGGTTCTGTTTTTAACTTGTGAACACCAAATCTCAGAAAGAGGCTCGGTCCTTAAGTGGTTAAAAATGTTTAACGGTTACCAGTTTAGAGTCACAAAGGAGGTCTTTGCTAGAATTATTGCTCTCGCTCTACCGTTCGCAGCGATACCTCACAAAAAAAAGAAATCTAATTCTATACATGCACAATCATTTATAAATGCTGTAAACAAATCAAAACAAATATCTTACCAAACACTGGCTGAGAAGTTCATAATCAAATATTTCCATTTCATACTGCTCTGTCAATTGTTTGCACAGAGATATTGCTTCCTCCCACATCTGTAAAGCAATGTAATGTTATAAAATGTTAAACTCTACTCTATAAGTAATTGGACCAATTAAATAGTTATAACTAGAGATGGGCAAATCTGCCTGGTTCATTTTGTTTGGGATTCTTCATTTACAATTCGTAAAACCCAAAAAGTAGCACCGCATCCGACTGCAGTCTATGGGATTGTGGGCAATGTTTAAATTATATGCTTGGGAGATGCCTTTAGCATATCTAAAGCCAAATATCACTATGGATAAATATTAGTCTTTTATTGTAAAGAGACTGGCTTATTCAAAAGCCCCCTTTTTGGTCCACACAAGCCAGCTGAACTAAGCGCAAAGGCCAGGCAGTAAATTACAGTTACAAATAATCTGATCTGGAAAATTCTGGTATTACTGTAATTTGCAGGAACTGCTAATTTCTAACACAAAAGATTCAATCCCTAACCTAATCCCAAGTTATCACAAGTGATCACCATGTCCTCGCTAATCACATTGTTTTGTTGATTAAAAAAAAAAAAAGCCTAGAGATCAAGCACCACTTCATGAAAACATCAAAAAAATACATTAAAAAATCATTAAACAATACAAACAAAAAAACACATATACATTTGTGTTTACTGATTTTTTACTCTGTTTTCTCACTGTAAAAAATAATTTTATTGCTGTTTGACTTTTTTCACAGTAAGAAAAAAAGGCAGAAAATAGTAATAAAATTGTAAAGAGAAAACAGAAAAGATGTGCTCCTTCAATGCCCTAAGCTGAGGGGACATTAATCTACATACACTTTGCATATTTTCAGTGGATGCAAAAGTGTTTTCTTTTTGGATGAGGTGAAAATAACGCAATCACTGCCCCACCTTTCAACCTCATCATATCAGAAAATGATTTGAATTCATTGAGGAAATGGTCATAATTCCCTGAATGGTGTTGTGCCAAGCAGGTGACCTCCTATATTCACAATGCAGCAGGGCAGCCAGGACCTGGAAACTAGTGGAGATTGTAGTAGCAGTGCTTATTACAGTAATTTCCAGCTTCCATGGGAATGGTATGGAACACACATACTTACATTGGTCCAAGCTGGACCAATGTACTGTAACTATGTAACAATTGTCATACCTAAACCTTAGTTTTAAGCTAAAAAAAAAACTAATGCATATATCAACAAGGCTTTCCTTTTGACCCTGTTTTTGTGCAAAAGTTATTTTATTTTCATTTGGTTTTCAATCTCTAGACAAAATGTGTAATAAAAATCGGTCACTTTAATTTTGCATTAATTAATATTATTCTGCTTTTATAGTAGCTGTTAAGATGGTTTATGGCCACGGAGAATTTACAATAAACATATCAGAGTATGCTTTTTGTACTAAACACTAAAGAGGTCAAAATTTTATACTATTCATCACAAATAGCATCCACATTACATACCAGTAATTATATACAGTAAAATATTTTATTACCTAAGCAATCTAGCATGCCCTATTTCATCCTTTAAGTATTTGATATTTCATGATATTTTGTCAGATGATATACTTGATATAGCTTGATTTGACATACATAAAGCACATGAGAAGATAACTCACCTTTCCTTTGTCAAAGTATCCAATGATGACTTCATATAAATTTTCCTTTAGCTGCCGTTGGGTTTGTGAACTCTGGAACTCTGTCTGCAACACCTGAGATGAACACTGTTCATCTGACCACTTAAAGAAAAATAATATTTTTATGTTACAAGTTACAACAACATGGAGCAAGGCAGAGCCCAAAGCTGATTAGCTTTTCAAAGCAACTATTGACATGGTAGTTACTTTAGTGAAACAAGACTCCCTAAAAATGTCTCCAACTCTACCCAGCTAGAGACTGACCTGACTTTATAGCTAAAAAGACAAAAAAATAAAATAATGAATTACTAGCATCAGCATGCATGATAAGACCACCATAATATATAAATATGTTATGCAGTAATATATTATGCATGGGGTGGAGATTAACATTACCTTTTACAAAACAGAAAAACAAGAAAAAACAATGTTTACCTTTTTTTACCCACATGCAGGACACCATATGGTCCCAAATGAAATTGGTGCTCTTTTGCTTCTTTTAAGTTTATATTAATGCACAAACTGGAATGCCCAGACTTCAAAATAAATAAAAGGTACAGGGATTTTTTTTAAAAAAAACCTTCCCTAATACAAATAAAGTTACACAAAAATATATACCAAAACAATTATGTTCCCCTAGACTGCCCAACTATAAAAAAAAAAAAAAAAAAAAGTTAAAGAAAATTCTTGTGGCCACAATGCATGTGGCAATAATGGACTGTTCAAAGTATGAATGTTTGTATAGACTTGTCATCCATAGCAGTTGAGTAATCTCTCGATCATCATCATAAAATTGGAACCATGAGTTCAGCCTGTATATGTGCATTGTGCATATTAGCTCATAGTGCATGCATAGCACAGTTGCAGGAACAAGCACATATCAATGCAAGCAAAAGCAAAGCAGTAGATGTTAGTATTCTCTTATGAATGAGTAGATGCTATGGATTAGTCATTTTGTAGTCATTTCAATTTGAAAGAAGAGCAGTGCTTCAGCAGTCAAAGCCATCATGTTAGTAAAACTCCGAAGATATATTAAATTCATTATGCATAAATACAATTCGCTTGCAGTGCAAATTGAAGCATAGGTAGAAGCAAAGTAGCTGAAGAATATGGAGCATTAATCCCAAATATTTGGTTAGTTCAGTGTGATCATACTGTATATTGCATATTAACCCTAATAAATCCATTTCATTATGGTTCAATGAATGTGGCATCCCTCCACAGCTAAAAGAAGCTGGCAGACAATCTATGGATAGATCTGTGCAAAAAGAAAAGCTCTGAATTCATTCGTAGATGTGTTACCCCAAGAGGCTAAGTATGTCATTCCGGAAGATGAATTAGCTATCATAACTATTTGTATTAGCCTGTATGGGCACCCTAATTGTAAACTTGTAAAAGCAAGCAAAGGGATGTAAATAAATAAATTAATGAATACTCCCTGCCAAACTAAATTTTTAAAAAACATTTTTTGCTATGGTACAAAAAAGTTCTGTGTACAGAACAAGAAGAAGATCACCAAGATTCCCTTCCCTGCTCTACTAAATAGTACTTTTGCTGCTGTCCTCATTGAGGATGCATCTTGTAGTAAGTACACTTTGACTAGGACAAGAGGTAGAGGAAAGATTCTCAACAGGGATATAGACAGCAATAAAGACCTGAGAGTGGTAAAACCCTCCCCACTCTGTTGTTAAAAACTAAATAAAATGAACATGATTGGTTAAAGTGATTGTAGAGGCTTGTGTTTCTTTTTAAAAAAATAAGTAGAATTTGTAGAATTCACCTCTGTAACATCTCTAAAATTCACCCCTTTTTAACAAATGAAACCACCAAGTTCCTCATTCACTCCCTTGTTATCTCTCACCTTGACTATTGCAACTCCCTTCTCATTGGCCTGCCTCTCCATAGGCTATCCCCTCTTCAGTCTATCATGAATGCTGCTGCCAGACTTATCCATCTTACCAACCGCTCAGTGTCTGCCAACCCTCTCCTCCAATCCCTACACTGGCTCCCAATCACATAGAGAATTAAATTTAAAATACTAACCACAACATACAAGGCCATTCACAACTCTGCCCCGAGCTACATCACCAAACTTGTCTCCAAATATCACCCAAATCGCCCTCTCTGCTCTTCTCAAGACCTCCTACTCTCAAGCTCTCTCATCTCCTCCTCCCATGCTCGTCTCCAGGATTCCTCCAAAGCCTCTCCCATCCTCTGGAACTCACTACCTCCACCTGTCTGGCTATCCCCTACTCTTGCTACCTTCAGGCGATCCCTGAAAACTCATCTCTTCAGGAAAGCCTATCACGTCTTCAACAAATCTTTTACCACTTCCATCAGCAAATTCCCCACAGTTACAACCTTTTGTACCTCCTGCCCCATCCTATTAGATTGTAAGCTCTTCTGAGCAGGGCCATCTTAATCCTCTTGTATTTTATTGTATTATAACTGTATTGTCTACCTTTTATATTGTAATGTGCTGCGTAAACTGTTGGCGCTTTATAAATCCTGTATAATAATAATAATAATAAAAAACACGTTATACTTATCTACTCTGTGCAATAGTTCTGCCCAGAGCAGTCCCGAATATTCTCTTCTGAGGTCCCCCTCTGGAGCTCTTGGATCCCCCTTGGTATGGGGGCAAAAGTTCAGGCTGTGTGTGTATCTATTGACACACACACAGTGCAGCTTTGCTCTGCCCCCCGCTCTCTCCTCACAGGATTTGATTAACAGAAGCAGGAGCCAATGGCTCCTGCTGCTGCCTCAGTCTTGTGAGGAGAGAGAGAGAGAACAGCACTGTTACTCTCAGGCACAGCACTGGCTCAAGAGAGTAGTCAGGTAAGTATGCACTAAGGTAAAAAACCTTTAGTCTACAACCACTTTAAGGTTGCAGTCGGGCTTTACCCGATACTGATACTTAACTAATAATTTAGGTTTCAAGAAGAATACAAGCATTTGTCATTCCCTTTGGTTATCACCTAAATCTATGTTTGTGGCTACAGAGAATATCTGTATATCTGGATATATTTAAGCATGAATATTCTAATTTAAAACGTTACCTTCAGAAGCCTAGTGTGGAGCAAAAGTGTGTAAGCAGCCTCAGTATAATTCTCGCAATCCAAGTGGAGGTCTCGAAGCTTGTACAAATATCTGTAAAACAATATAAAAAACTAGAAGCACTTGTTTTGGCATTATCACTGACACACCTTATCCCTTGCAGTGAGTGATCAGTTGCAGGATGGGAATGGCTGCTAGACAATAATACTTGCACCAATCTGGATATGTGAGGAATTTTCAGTATTCCTCGCATGAATCCCTGATCCCTCAAACTTGGTTACTATATCTTTGCCCCTGCAAACAGAGGATTTGTAGAGACAAATTACATTGTATTTGAATTTATTATATAATAAAGTGGGATATATACATACATATATAATGTTGAAATAATTCCCATCAGTGTCAGCTGTGATTTGAATGTTATTTACTATCTAAGGCTACTTATGGATATGTCTGTGCTCCCTTTCCCTTTGTCTCACAATTAGTCTGTGTGATTTTCCATAGGATAGTGTGGGACCAATCCATACTCCTTGGACAGATTACCACCTGGAAACTACCCCGCCTATATGTTTTTAATCGACTCTGGTCATGCACAATATTCCAATTTAAAGATGTCTTCAAGGAAGATCATAACAATATACGATCGAAATGCGTTGGAGCTGTTCTCTGAGCAATAGTGTTAAGTGTTAAGAAACTCTTTTTTGCTGTTTGCATTTGTAATATTGACATCTCTTGTTTGAATACCATGCATACCAGAGCCCATGTAGTTTTTAATTTATATGTTTTTTTCATATATCTGTACGCAATAAAGAACTTTTTTGATATATTCTATTCAGTCCAATTTTTACTAGCTGCCTATAGGCCCTTGCTAGCTATTTTTCAAATGAATCATATTTTGGACTAGCAGCACTTTCTCTCCTCCCAGGTGGGTGGGTTTCACTTGATTACTATATCCAAACTAATATATTAGTATCCCTATTGCTGCTGCCACTACTTGTGTTCCCACAAGTGAACCAAATCTAAAAATGATCTTTTTTGACAGTGTTATGCAGTACAAATATAAAGTGCAATGTCCTAATGATCACATACAATGCTACATATATCAAATACATATCCATGAAAAATAAAAAGATTGAATAACGTCCCAAATGTTCATGTGAGATGAGTTCTATATTATAGTTCTTATATTCATGTAATAATTGCAATGTCACAAAAAATTCCATTCCACTGATGATCTCAATCTCCCACCATCCTCCACAATCCTCTCAAAAAGTAAAAAAAAGTATATAGTGCTCTCCTTACGGGTAACAGTATTTTTATTAAAAATTAAAATATGCTCAACTTATGGTGTGCACATCAGTATCCAGCCTCATAATATGGATAACCTCCAACAAAATGGCCACCCCACCTTTTGCAGACTAGCGGTGCAATGTCATCTCTTCCTCCCAACGCGCTGCGCCATCCAATCACATGACGTCATCAAAAGGTTCATATATAATAATGCATAGATTAAGGGCAGGTATGCCTGGAGAGAGCCCATCCCTCCTTAAAGGTTTAGGGATGCACTGGTCCCCTCACCAATTCACCAACAGTACAAACAAATGACAACCACCCCAACCTATAACTAGACGCCATTGTGCTTTTTTTGGGTGTCCAGTGTTTTCCTATACCTTTAAGGGTGGGCTCCCCCCAGGCATACCTGCCCTTAATTTATCAATTTTTTATATGTGCTTCAACTTGGGAGACTCTCAAAATTATAGAGTCCATTCGGTTTGTTGGAGGCTGGCTGGTAAGTGAGCTGGGAATTTTTGATTGTTTTTTGACTTGTGATTACTTTTACTGCCACGGCGAACTTAGGAATTAGATTCTCATTAAATAGGCTTTATTTGGATCTCCCTTGAATTTTAAGTGTGAATAATATTCACGGAACAACCAGGATAGAAAACAGTTCTATATAAAGAACAAGAAAAAATACTGCGCTACCACTAAATAAATCCCCCAAAAAGCAGCAGTTAAACAGTGAGATGTGCACCAAAATACCAAAAGAAAAAGAAATAAGAAATAAAATATATATGAATAAGATATGTGAAATAATCCTATAACCATATCCCAAAAACTCCTGTTGAAAAATTCATATCTGTAAGTGAACCATTGCAATAATCAGAAATATATAAGTCCATGCATATAACTGTGAATCAAAAGGTCATGTCCATATGTAATAGATGGGAATCCTTATATGTAATAATTGACCAGAATCGGTCCCAAAGATAAACCCATGAATGGACACAACAAGACTCGGTGGTAGAGATGAGAGAGACACCACACTCAGTGATCCGCCACCACACAAATAATGCGCTTACCACAAGGCAAGCAAAAAACAGCCTGTATTGCGTCCTGGTATGGGAAGTCCAGCTGGTGTGACTTGACTTGCTGCATACAGCGTAGCTAAGAGGATATAGCAGGGACCCCAAACTCTCGTCTCACAGGCATGTGGATGAAAAAAAACTGACCATAGTGTAATACTGACAAGAAAAGAAGGTAGAAAACTTACATAAGTAGATTAAAAACAGCAAATAGCCGGCCGGCATAGCGAGTACCCGTCCACACTAGAATGGCGATGATGTCAGACCGTCAACCTCCCGATGTACGTTTCACCACAAATGGCGTCGTCTGGGGAACCAGATTCCCATCTATTACATATGGACATGACCTTTTGATTTTGCTACAGTCAGCAAACCAAGGACCTAGTAATCTCAAAGATTAGCCAAAATATTTGGGCTAATCACAGACAATTTGCATGTATAATTATTAAGGACTGAGAAGAATAAGGCAGCACCACTGTAAATTAAATTAATCATTTTTTTTTAACTTGGAATCTGCAGCAACAGCCACCTGTGCTGTAACCACAAAGTTTAGCTAAGCATGCTTACCTAATGTACATTGCTTCACGGTTAATGTCTTTATAAAAGTTCTAAAAGGAAAAATCATTTGCAATAGCATTATTATTTTTAAATAATCTTCAATTTTATACAGATACATATTGCTTTGCTATTATCACCAATATTCAAAGCAAATGCCACAAAAAAGAAACAGTGAGTGAAAAAACAAAGTCCATATAAATTGAAAAGTAAAAGTCCAAAATTTGTGATAAATTGGTGTATCACTATTAAAAAATATACCGCATGTCCTCCACCACAGTGTGTGTGCAGCTTCCACTCCCTTAAGAATAAAACTCACCAGATGGTATTGCCATTCATTCTCATGACTGGCAAATAGCGCTTATACAGATAAAAAACCATGAAGATATCCACATGTAGAGGAAAATAGAAACAACACCTCTAATAGTGTAAAAACCTTAAGGTAATAACCTTATTTAAAACTAATGAACTTACCACATAGCCACACCCTGATGTGTGTCATCACATCCGACTTCATCACAGGGGATGCCTGCTTGGCAACTGAGTTTATATATTCTCCTCCTTTTCATTGTAACCCCTTCTCAACCAAATCACTAGATCCCAGTATACCTAATTGGTGGACCACATTGTATGCTTATAGTGGATTGCCCGTCTATGCAATTAACCTTTTTATTAAAGTTTTGGCTACAACCCTAAAAAGGTTAATTTGTTAAAAAATTGCTTACTAGCAAAATTTGCCTATTAGTTTAATCTATCAGGTCAACCGGCAATATGAATGTACAAAGGAATATAAGCCAAAGCATTAAATTCCAAAATTAACATTTTAACTGGTATATATAAAACCCAGCTTATTACTAGGTTTGGAGGAGGATTGGTATCAAACCATCTAACATACATCATTATACGTGGGTACAAATCATTAAAGTGGTTGTAAAGGCACAAGGTTTTTTACCTTCATGTATTCAATGCATGAAGGTCGGGAGATGTTTTGCTTGCCTGAGAACGAAGCATCCAAATGAGAAAAAATTCCAGTTTAGGTCCACTAGCACAGGAGAATCGTATGAAATCGGCAATTTCATCTGTTGTAATACTGAAGGGGCCGTATATGTCCTGGAGTGCAGTTGCGGCCTTCAGTATGTAGGCCGCACAAAAAGACCTCTTAGTGTGCGCATTAAAGAGCACGTGCAAAACATCCTAAAAGGATATGACAAGCACAGTGTGTCGAAACATTTTCTGTTATACCACAACAAGGATCCCACGCAGTTAAGGTTCTGGGGAATAGAACCATATGTTAGACACTGGCGGGGTGGACACAAGGTGAGGACCCTTAGCCAGCTAGAATCTAGATGGATATACACATTAGACACTTTCTCGCCCAGAGGTTTGAATATCGAGTTTGACCTCAACTGTTTTCTTAGTGATTTTTAATTTTCTTAACTAGCCCTGGATTCCCCCCGTTTTCTCTCTTTATGTATTTTAGTGTTTTTATATGGTCACCTATATAGGATGGGCTCCTCTTCCATGCACCTATTTGAGTTATATTCATTTTATACACATGACGATTATTTTCCACACATCTGCCCCCCCCCCCCTCCTCTACCCTGCCTTTCCCCCTCCTCTCCTCTGCCTTTCCCCCCCCCCTCCTTTTTTTTTTCTTTTCCCCCTCTTTATCGCTGTGTATATTTTTTATGTAGAGGTTTTAACTTTTAATTATTATTATTTTAGATTTTTGTGCATCATATGAGAGATGGATGCACATTATGTTTACATGTATATTTGGCTTTTAATTATATTGTATTTTATATTATCTGTATGGTTCCGTCTGGTATGGACTGAGATATAGTTGGCAGTGTCAGAGCCTATCCCGTCCTATTCATACTGACAGAGCCCTGCGAAAAATTTTTTGTATTAATGGAATTTTTTGTATTAATAAAGGATTTTTGTACTAAAAAGGTCCCATTAAGGATAAAGTGTTACTAATTAGGCTTAATCTAAATATAGAGTTATAATATTTTTTTACGTTACCCCTACAGAGTGCTATGCTGAGCTGCCAGTATAAGTTTTCTTTCTCACATTAATGCTTATAGTCACTCTGACATAGCTTTTGGCATAGCTTGTCTAGCTGTCATTTTAAGGCTCTTTTATAAGAGCACGGTATGTATCTAGTAGCCTTTATAATCTGTTCCCATTCTTGCGTACATACATATATAATAGCATATGACACTATTGATGTGCCTTGCAATTAGGTTAGCGGCCGCACATACGATCATCCGAGACATGGCCGCCATAAACATCGTATTAGGCCACAGGAAAATAGCCGCTCATCTACCACTGATGTCTATGGCACTAATGACTTGCCTCTCAACCAACAAAATGGCCGCGTACACGGCCGGAGACTGATCTCTCGATACATGGCTGCCATAATAACACATTGGGCCAAGAGAAAATGGCCGCTCATTCACCACAATGTTAAACACTACTTAAGGACATGACTGCGCCTCCCCTAGTATCCCCTGATGAAGTCACGTGATTGGGTGACGTCACGCGTAGGGACGGGATAGGCACTGACAGAGATTCAGATTGACGAGCTCGCCGCTCGTAGGAGATATACAGGATGTGTATTTACTTCATGTGAGTACATGCTTTTAAACTTAATAAAGACATAGATTGGTTCAAAATACTACACTATCTAGTACCCTTCTGTTCTTCCTTATGTTCGCTCTGCCGTTATTGATGCTGATACTGAAGAATTAAAGCACAGGGACCACCGGCTCCGGTCCAGGGACCCCAAAGAGAGACCATCTCCATTTGTTTTCTATGCGGTTGTCCCATTACCGCAAGGTAAGGGGCCATTACCCACCTGTGTGTGTGTTCAAGCACGAAGAGGATACACACTCTCTCTCTTTCGGCACCCCACTGGTTATTTATTGCACATCCAAAGGATCACTATATATTGCACGTTAGAGGTGTCACTGGCACATATGTTGGATGCGTTTTGGACTGTGTCTGGACTTTGAATGACAATATTTGTGGTCACTTTTTATGTCATTTTTATTTGTGGTTTATGAATATATGCCACACATTCATTTGCACTGATGCGTTTGTTGCACAATTTTTAATATATCTCATCTTGTTTATTTGTGGCTTATAGATATATGGTACACATTTATTTGCACAGATACGTTTTTTACACTTTTTTTCAATTATTTATTTTGCTTGTTTTGCACTTTTTACTTATTTATTGTGCTACACATGTTATTTAGGTATCATATATACATGTGTTATATTCATTATATGTTTTTTGTCCTATTTCTTGTGATAATACTTATGTCTGTTGTACACATATTTATGATTATATTTTATTGAGGATTGCACAGGGGCACATTAGCACTTTAAGCTTTACTTTGCACATGTCACAACGATAGTATGTGTGTATGAGGCTGGTTCCCTACACATACTGTGCTGTCACGGTTTTCACATAAGGTTAATTTGATATAGGTTAGTTATCGCTACACTGTTACTATTGTAATTCATCACAGGACACTGTGCATACAAGCGTGTTACCCGTTTACCTTATTTAGTTGATTCACATTTTTATAAGCTATCACATTTTTTCATTTTTTGGATTAGCGCAGCACCCATTTCTTTTAGCCTTACACTGCCTATGGGCCCTGTTTGATCCCATTCGGTGTCTGCAGCTGTCCACGTACACTATTTTTTCCAAGGTAGCGCAGGAATAAATCTCTATTGCACCTGCTTGTGTGCCTCCAGAGCAAGCTGGAGCTGGAGAATTTTGGGCTGCTCTGTGCAAAACCATTGCACAGAGCAAGTAAGTATAACATGTTTGTTATTTAAAAAAAAAAAAAAAAAAGAGAGACTTTAATATTGCTTTTATAACTCATACATAATATTATAAAATTATACAACCTTAATCTAAATATTAAACAGGAACCCATTGATAACACATCTTTGATAGTCATTAATATTTGCTAATGAAACAGTTGATGTCCAGTTCAATATTCAAGCCTTCATGAGACGTAGTATGTAAGATGTGAATCCATTTCTTTCCCTGACCCTGATCCCCAACCCTGTTTATACCCCTCCAAGTTGGGAGTACCCTCTCCACACCCCAAAATTGGATGGGTCTCTCATATGGAAGCGCCTATAGTGATCAGACATACTATGATATTTATATCCCTTAAGGAAATTTTGCACATGCTTCCCAATTCTCATTATGAGGTTTTGCTTTGTTCGTCCTATATACAGTACATTCGTCCGCATGGGCAAGGAGAGGTTGTAGAACAGGTAGAAGGCTCCAACTCCCAAAAAAATGAAGGAGGGATTAATAAATCAAGGAATCTTCAATTTGAGAAAAAAACCACTCTAACTCCGAAAGCACTCACTATACTAGATTTTGGTTTAAAGTGTGCTCCAAAGAGACCTATCAATAAATGAATATGTACATTGATACTTATAAGTTTATTAGAAAGATCAACTTGAAAAAGTACTCAATGTAGGAATAGATAGTGGCCTTTGCAGCAAGTCGACATTCAACCTCCCCAATACCAAGTAACCACTATGTAAAAGTTTTTAAAAACTTGGTTTTGAGGGATTTGGATCGGGTCACACCTAAAAGAGGAGTTAATAAGAGACACATTAGGGAATGGAATCTCTGGAAGAAAAGTATGTAAAAAGTATGTAGAAATGTAAAGAAATTATAGTGAGACCTGCGGATAAAATGGGGGGGGGGGGTAGTGTTTCTTGGTAGAGAATTCTACCACCAACAGTTAGCTGATATGCTTTCAGATGAATGTACATATAAAAAAAACAGTTGAGAGACCCCACAGCAGTTTATAAGGAAGAACTAAGAAACCTAGTTGATTATGGTTACAGAAATCATGTAATAAATAAAAAAGATATTTGGTACCTAGTGTGTGTAGAATTCCCATTATAAATACCTAACCAAAAACATAAAGACGCCTCCTGTCCTCCGGCCACAGAGAGCAGTTGGTCCCTTTCTTAGTGAGAGCAGTGATGGGAGCCAGAATCTTGGAAAAATTCTTGATAAACATCTAATAATAATTAGAGAACCCAATGAATCGCTGAGTTTCTGTTAAAGTGGTAGGTCTGGGCCACAGTAAGATGGCAACAAGCTTCTTGGAATCCATCCGGAATCCTTCAGACAAAATTATATAACCCAGAAAGGGTATTTCTGGTAGTTCAAAGGAGCACTTGGAAAGTTTGGCGTACAACCTATGATCCCTTAAACGTTGGAGAACAGTGCGTACATGGCAACAATTATGCTGTATATCCTTAGAGTGAATGAGTATATCATCCAAGTATACGACAACAAAAGTGTTGAGTAGATCTCTGAAAATGTTGTTTACGAACTCCTGGAATACAGCGGGGGCATTGCAAAAGCCAAACGGCATCACGCGACACTCATAATGTCCCCTACGAGTATTGAAAGCGGTCTTCCATTCGTCTCCTGCTTTGATTGTAATGAGATTGTAGGCAGAACGAAGGTCCAGTTTGGTAAAGATCTTAGATCCTTGAACAAGGTCAAACAGCCCAGTATATAAAGGCAGAGGGTACCGATTTTTTACAGTGATATGAATGAGAGCCCTGAAGCCAACGCAGGGCTTGCCCCCACGGGAGAGGTGGAAGGGCAAATGAAACCCTTCCTTGGACTGTCTTCTATGTACTCTTACTTCACCTTAGTCTTCGCGAGGCTGAGAGGATAGGTTCCCCCCTTAGGTAGGGGAGCCCCGGGTAACAAATCAATAGCGCAGTTGAAAGGGTGGTGGAGGGGACCTCCTTTTCAGAAAACACATCAGAAAAAGACATAGGCTACCTTTTGGAGACAGTTGACATAGCAGGAGGTGCTCCAGGCAGAAATTTGACCAGAGGACCAGTCAATAGACAGGTTGTGTTTACATAATCAAGGAAGGAATTACTGGGTACTTAGGAGACGGAATGATGTCAAACTATAAGACTTCAAAATGCAGAGCACCCAACAGGACGGAAAGAGGCTTGGATTCGTGAGTGATAAGTCCATCACCAAGAGGGTCTCCACCAAGAGTAGTTACACAGAGTGGTGGGTCTTTAGGAACAGTCGGGATCTGAGGACTCTTAACCAGAGCTGCATCGAGAAATACCTCACCAGCACCGGAATCTTTAAAAACTGTGGAACAGTACTTATCATTCCAGGACAAGGATATTGGGACTACTAGTCAAAACAGCATGGCCTAATGGGGCTCCTCCATCACCCATTAAGCCCGGAAGTTTTCCGGTCGAACTGGACAAGAACGCAGGAGGTGACCCAGCTTTCCACAATATAGACAGAGGCCTGGGGTCCAGCGTTTGGTACATTTATTGTCAGACAAACGCACAGCTCCTACATCCATGGGTTCTTTCTCAGACCCAACAGTAGGAGGGACAGAAGAGGCTGGTAATTGCCAAGCGGGAGATTTTGCACCAAAACTGTGAGGAATAAATTGTCTCTGGTGCCCTCTCGCTAAATGGCATTTAGAGAAGCGAGTGTCCACCAGGATACACAAGTTGATTAAATCCTCCAGGGCCACTGTGATCTTACGGTAGGTGAATTCTTCCATTATGCGTTCCTTCAAGCCCTCTGCTGAAGGCAGCCTTAAGGGCGCAATTATCCCAGGTAGTCTCTGCTGCTAGCGTGCGGAATTCTATGGCATACGAAGCTACCGTGCGTTTACCCTGATGTAAATCGAGAATGCTGGACTCCGCTCTGCCAGGAACGTTGAATATTTTCTCAAAGGTTTTCATAAACATGGGGTAGTCAGTAAGTATAGGTGA
Organism: Aquarana catesbeiana; assembly: GCF_042186555.1. NCBI lineage: Eukaryota > Metazoa > Chordata > Amphibia > Anura > Ranidae > Aquarana > Aquarana catesbeiana. The sequence goes on along the minus strand of NC_133326.1, from coordinate 408,060,153 downwards.
ATCTTTTTCAAGAAGGGGTAACACCCAGGACAAAGCTCTGCCCTTTAGCAAGAAAATAATAAAAGTCCCCTTGACTTGAGCAGAGGCAAATACAGAAGGTTGATTTCTAAAATGCAACCGGCAGTGGTTGAGAAATCCCCTGCAAACCAAGTGGTTCCCATCATACTTCTCAGGGAGAGGTATATTAGGAGTGGGAGAACCCTGGGGGTTAGACACAACCACAGGTTCCCCAGCCCCAGGCTCTTGGTTATTATATGTAGCAGGACTAGAACCACTTGCAGTAGACAAAGAGGATAACATAGCCATGATAGCATCTAATTTCTCCTCCAATGACTGTACATGATTGGCCTGCTCACCCAACAGTTGTCCCTGAAGAGAGACTGCCTGCACCAGCTCGCTGAGGTCCATCTGGCCCTAGTATAATGTCAGGTCTGCCAGGAGACTCTAACCGTCCCTCCGGTTTCCTGACTCGTAGTCTTCTTATCCCAGTATCAGGTGGAAGGATGATTGAGACCCTGCAGCCAGAAATATGGGACCACAGTAGCAAGTGCAAACAGGCTATATCAAGGAACACCAAACAAGCAACTCGCAGTTAGTAGAGAGTGAAGTCAGCAAACCAAAGCAGCTGTCCACAGGATATACCAGGAAGAGGCGTCGGGAACAGGCAAAGTCAGCAACCACAATCAGTGTTAATCCAAAGGAGTAGTCCAAGAGGCAAAGTCGGGAACAGGCAGAGTCGGCAACAACAATTAGGGATCTTAACAATAACAACAATAATAATAAATTAGAAATGGTGACAGTCTGGCCACAAAGGTTTATTTTAAACCAACAGATAGGAACAGTTATTTAGCCCCTTGCCGCCGAGCGTACGTAGATATGCTTTCGGGGGTTATACCGGAATGATGCCCGCTACTGCAGGCATCATCCCGGTAACATTTTTTAGAACGGGCAATCGGCTATCCAGGGATAACAACCGATGCAGCTAAAAGCCGCTCGGTTGTTAAAAAGTGGGAGGGGATATCCCTTCTGCTACTCTTACCGGGCTTCCCGACCCACTTATTAATCCGGCTCTTCTGGCGGCTAGAGAGGGACTGGCACGAAACCAGAAATGGCTTAGTTCCAGTCTTCTCTCTGTAAACACGGAAGTGACGTCACAACGTCACTTCCTGTTTACTCGGCTGCCAATGGCGCCAGTTTTTAAAAAATATACAGTATTCAGAATCGCCAAAAATGGCGATCTGAATACTTTGAAGTGCAAAGGAGGGATTGGAGGTCTTTTAGACCCCCGATCCCTCCATAAAGAGTACCTGTCACCATCTAATACTGTCACAAGGGATGTTTACATTCCTTGTGACAGCAATAAAAGTGATCACATTTTTTTTTTTTTAAATGTAAAAAAATAAAAACAAATGAAATTAAAAAAAAAAAAAAAATGTAAGCGCCCCCGTCCCCACGATCTCGCGCAGCAAAGAAAACGCATATGGAAGTCGCGCCCGCATATGTAAACAGTGTTCAAATCACACATGTGAGGTATCACCGCGATCATCAGAGCGAGAGCAATAATTCTAGCACTAGATCTCCTCTGTAACTCTAACCTGGTAACCGTTATTTTTTTTTAAATGTCGCCTATGGAGATTCTTAGGTACCGTAGTTTGTCGCCATTCCACGAGTGTGCGCAATTTTAAAGCGTGACATGTTTGGTATCTATTTACTCGGCAAAACATCATCTTTCACATTATACAAAAAAATTGGGCTAACTTTACTGTTTCGTTTTTTTTTTAATTCATGAAAGTGTCTTTTTCCCCAAAAACTTGTGTTTAAAAGACCGCTGCACAAATACTGTGTGACATAAAATATTGCAACAATCACCATTTTATTCTCTAGATTCTCTGCTAAAAATATATACATAATGTTTGGGGGTTCTAAGTAATTTTCTAGCAAAAAATACAGATTTTAACTTGTAAACACCAAATGTCAGAAATAGGCTTAGTCATGAAAGGGTTAACAATAAGGAATGAACATCATCCCACGTGATTACGTAATATTTCTCGATGGCAATTAATGCATGTCAGGAAGAAATGTACATTTGATTATGATTTTATGGAACAATCTGAACTTAATTCATACAGAAGGGATATTCAAATACTCAGATTGGTCATGAGATCCAGAGGGTATTGGCTATTCCATGCGAGAGACCCATCAACGCTACAATTTTGGGGTGTGGAGAGGGTACTCCCAGCTTGGAGGGGTTTAAACAGGGTCAGGGATCTCTCTAGGAGAGAAAGTAAATGGATTCATAGCTTACATACTATGTCTCCTGAAGGCTTGAATATTGAACTGGACAAGTTTTTAGTGATTATTAGTGACTATCTAAGATATGTTATCAATGGGTTCTTGTTTAATATTTAGATTAAGGTTCTATAACTTGTATGAATTAATGATTTGTAACCATGTATAATGATGTAAGTTAGATGGTTTTATATCAATCCTCCTCCAAACATATTAATAAGCTGGGCTTTATACTCTATATACCAGCTAAAAAATTAAATGGAATTTAATGCTTTGATTTATATTCCTTTATACATTAAATAAATATGTGATTATGGTTTTGGTCATTATTGTTAACTGAACAGTCGCATATTTCGCTGCCGGTTGAAGTGATAGATTAAACTAATAGGCAAATTTTGCTAGTAAGCCATTTTTAACAAATTAACCTTTTTAGGTTTGTAGTCAAACTTTATTAAAAAGGTTAATAACATTATTTTATGGTAAAAGAAGGGTTAATTACATAGATGGACAATCCATGTACAATGTGGTCCACCAATTAAGTATACTGAGATATAGTGAATTGGTTGGGAAGGGGTTACAACGAGGAGTATATATAAACTCTGTTGCTGAGCTGTGCAACCACCCCCTGTGATGAAGATGGGTGTGACGAAATGCATCGGGGCGTGGCTACACTGCAACCGGATGTGACATCAGGCCATTGATTCAGGAAGTGCGAGCGGCCACTCTGATCCATGAGGGATGGTGAGTTTGCAACACTGTGATGCCTGACACTGATTTTAATTATGGGCTTGTTCTTTTTAGTGTCGATGTAAGTGCATTACTTATCAAAAAAGCAGGTACCGTAATGTTTTTACGCTATTGGAGGCATTGTCTCTATTTTCCTAATCACGTGGACATCTTTATGACATCTGGATGGTGACTGGAGTCTTCAGTCCTTTTTTTTATCAGAATAAGCGCTATTTGCCAGTCATGAGAATGATAAGGAATACCATCTGGTGAGTTTTATTCTTAAGGGAGTGGAACCTGCATAAACACTGTGGTGGAGGACATGCGGTATATGTTTTCATAGTGATACACCACTTTATCACAAATTTTGGACTTTTACTTTTCATTATATATGGATTTTTTTTTCACTCACTGTTTCTTTTTGTGAGATTTGATTTGAATATTGGTGCTACTGTGGACTATTAATTTTAATATTTCACCTTGTTTTTTAAGATATCCTGGTTATCAACTTTTGATTTGTTGGAAAACTGATTTGTTTTTAAATATATAGGTGTAAGTTGTCCCTTAAAATACATTTTCATAGTATGGAATATTACAGTTACAGAATATGAAAATTTCAATTTAGGTCAAGCGTAAACAAATCTTTAGAATGGCTAGCTATTAGAACCAGAAATAAAAACCTTATATTTCCTGCTCTCTATATCTTGATATGAAATCACCTCTTATCCATGTCTCCTAAACACATTGACCTTTTACCCATGTCTTCTGAAAACATACATAATGATACACACTAAAGTTAAAAGCAGGCATACAGAAATCAGCTATCTGTGTGCATTAACAAAACAGAATGGCTAGATTGATCTAAGAAAGACAGAGATTGGAAATTAATTTCTCCAGTTCACCAGAAATCTCCATAGTTGGAAAGGTCCAAAGGACAGGTGTTCCATACACCCACTACTATGCAAAATTAATGTCACATTGTAGCTGCATTAGCATTAAAAAATGTGAAAGTTTAAAAAAGATAAAATAAATTAAAATGTTCCTTATATTAAAACATCAGAAAGATGTAAAATAATATAGAATTCATGTCAGGGAAAACAGCATGTCTACTCCAACCTCTCCTTAATGCTACAGCAGGTCAGTAACACAAACATACTCCTATCTCATATATTTGGCCTAGAAGCCAGTGAATGACAGCAATGTGGGTTCCTAAATTCCTAACCTAACAGATTCCCATTAATAATACTGTATTTAGAGTAGATATTTATTTGTTGTAAATAAAATATGTTGCTCTTTAACCCTTCATGTGACAAATCACTATATAGAATTATTTTAAGCTATAAGCTATTATTGCTAACCCAACAATAGTTGTAAGCTTGGTAGACCTTTGTTTCAATATTTTGGGTTGTTAACGTGTAATAAATATGTAGATGACTTCTGATTTTTCTCAAAATTTCCTATCTGGATATTTTTTCCAGGTTGGAGACCCAAAAACGCCAGGGAGTAGTCATAGCAGCTACTTTTACTTCTTTACATTATGCTAAATTGATGTCAAATTGATCCACCTGACAGTAACCACTCTCCCTCCATTCTCCTCAGTCCACTAAACATGATATGATCCTGAGTCCTGAGGGTTTTATTTAGGAGGATGGAAGGGTACCTATGAACTTTATTCCTACTGATCAGCTGCTACTGATTGTAGGAAAACTGTTTTCTGTGTCGAAAATGACACTAGGGATACTGGGTAGGCTTTTCAGCTTTGAAATAGACACAAATGTAAACATCTTGTTTACTATTATGCAATTTAATAAATGCACAGTAATTGAAAGCCAGTTCAGAAAACACATCCACAACTCATTGGTGCTTGAGGTAGATGCTGCACTACTAGATCTGTTTAAAGAACCATAAACATTTTTTAATAGTGCATGTATTACAAAGACATTTCACTGTGTGTACTCCATTGTCATTTACAAGCGGATTTGTTTGCAAGCTGAATTGTTTGTATTTTTGTATACTAAAGCTTTTTTGTGGCTAAAGAAAAAAAGAAAAATGAAAAGAAAAGTGTGTAATGTTTAAAGTTAACCTGTATTTCATTTTACATTTTTAAAAGTAGAAATGTCTGTCAGCAGACACCATAAGATGCCTATTTTGTTTATTAGCCATACAGTAAAAGTTTGTTCTGTGCACCTGTATAATTTATGTTTAGCACTTGCTTTTTTTGTGTTTTGTACAGTACATGTTATGAGTGAAAAGCTTGTAGGCAGATTGAGTTTTATTCTGCCCCAGTCGGGAGGGTTAGTGTTAATTGTGAGCTAGTATGTGGGAAAGTGATCTAAACCTATGTGAATAACACCAATCCCCCAATGTGACACAGAATAAAATAACAGTGATAGTAAACTAAATCAAAATGAGCTTCCGCTTTCAATGTATACGAATCAAAAATCTTACACCTAAAACAAATACCTAAAGGTATACAGCAGCGCTATAAGTGTATAAGTGAATATACACTACCAAGACAACCCTCAATGCTATTGATACATGCACTGATGACATTGAGAAAAAATATATATAGTGCTCAGCTCTTCACACCACATGTGTGCACGCCACCTCTTCCCCATCAGATTTGAACTCACCAAATCAATATGCCCCACATTCTCATGTTTGGCAATAAAGCAGTTAATCACAAAAGGTTAATGTTACACCACAACGATCTCCACCTCTGTAGATCTGGATCAAATCCCTCATATTTCTCTCAGCATAGGTTTCTTTAAAAGTAGACCTTGATTGCCTGTGACAGGGTTTGGTCTTTTAATTATGTTTCCTGGTTCTTTCTTGGTTGGCTTTTTTGGGTCCGACCCATTGGTTCTGTGTATTATAAAAGGGACAGGGGTCCAAACCCTAGTGCACTAGAGCTAGTAAGAGAGTGCAGTTGCTGCTGTTACCATTGCTGGATTCCGTCCTTATAGCATGCTGAAATATGCAGAGACCGGAGTGCCATTTAATGAACATCTGCCTTCAGGATCCTTCTACAGTCTAAGGGGGATTGCTGGGACTGGCAGTCTGCCCTGAAAATGCCAGTCCTGGATATTGCCATGATGGGCTCAGCAAGTTATGGACGCTATCCTGTCCATGTATACTGGGGCAGCCACAACCCTGAGTTAGGGATTAGTTTAAGGAAAGACTGTTGCTTTTGTTCTACTGTCATGCCACAATATGCAAGTAAAGCTTTTGAAACTTTGTCTTTGCCTGGTCTGAAGTTACTCAAGAGGTGTAATGCAAGTAACTGGCACATATAGTCTGCTGTTCTGGTCAGCTAAGCACACTGGGGTATGAAAACAGCAGTGTAAGAGTTAATACAGCATGAAGACACAAGTAGTTACCAATGATAACAAAGGTTTCTCTAGCAATCTTTCATAAGCATGTACATGTGACAGGTGGGATAGCCTCTTCCAGAAGGAGTTGTTGTCGGCACTCTCTCCCTGAGAAGGTCTGCCTCCTATAGTAATGGGAGCAGATCAGCACAGCAGTGGTCCCCAGCCTGTGCACAGGTATGGAAGAGTTAATGAAGTGCACACCTAGAGTGCGTGCTGGGTGCACAGCGGAACCCCATACCATTACTGGGAGTGATGTAGCAGTGATATGCTGGACAGGCGGATAGGGCCTTGGCTCTGAGTGTACCTCCTAAATGCAACAGTGACTGTGGTGGTGTTTAAAAACATCAAGAGAGTTAACTGGAGTTAAGTCGTCTGTTCAAGTAAAGGTACCCCATGTGTAAGGCAGTGACCATATTCAAAATGCCTAGCGTAGCACAGAAGATCCCACTCAGGGGTAGGCCTCTCATGTGGCCCTTGCTTGGCATCCAATGAGGGAAACATGAAGGAAGTGACCACCACCCTACCACTACACCGTAGCCCCTCTACAATCTGTTTGATCTTGGCTGGCATAAAAAATCATTCCACTCACGAGTAGGTTGACTGTGCAACTCATGCGGTTGTCTTTGCTCTCATCAGTTACCACTGCTCTGTAATCCAACAATCTTTCCAAAAGGCCTTTTATCAGTGTCACAAAATTATTGACTCCTTTAGTTATGGATGGATACTTTTCAGCATAATCCTGCAATCTGTAGGAACACAATAAAATATATTAATATCAAGATAGCAACAGAGCCTGTGAACCTGATCACAGATTAGTTCAAACAAACAATAAAAAACCCAAACATGTCTTATTTTTAAAAACATGCCTTATATTTAAAAAGTTAAACCTTGATCTTGTGCCAACTATACTGCTTACATTGTTAAAGAACAGTGAAAGTTTTAGATGAAAAAGTATTCTCGGCACAAGTATGGCCCTGGACATTGTATATTGCATCAATTGTCCAAGACTATTATGTTTCAAGTAATCATGGTGCTAGGATCAGTGACATGTTAACAAAAATGTAATAAAATCCACTCTACCAGAGATAAAAAAGGGCCACATTATTGTTATGAGAGCCATTACAACAATGAGACCAGATCACCAAATGCTCTTTCATGTTATAGTCACAAGATATGTTACATTTACACAAATTTACAAGTTACAGCTACTTGTTTCATGCTACAGCTTCATATTACAGAAGCCATGCCCAGTTATAAGAGCTAAAGCAATGCTATACTACCAGAACAAAGCCATGCCCATCAATTTTACAGCACATTACAGAGTAAGGTTATTTAAATGATATACTATTGAATTGCATTATGACTAGTAATGAGAGAATTGACTGAAATTCAGTTCACACCATAGTTGGATGGCACCACTGCAAAAAATTAGAGCTACCGCTTTTAGGAATGGGTGGTTGACAAATGGCCAATGACACCAAAGTTTGATGGCATCACCAGAAGGCCTAAATGAAGCTATAATCCACAGAGAGATAAAGATAATGTGAAGGATGGCATTTATAATTTTTGCTAAAAAGCTAGCCTTGCCAAAGCAAAACAAAAATGGAGCATGCTTGTGAATTTAATAAAATATGTATTGTCTCACATGTTTTCAAAAAGCTGCATGTACTGCCAGTCTCCACGTCCTCCTTCAACTTCTTGGTCCAGTTTCAGTATTATTTCATTTTCAAACTGTAAATGAGAAGTACTTCATGACTGTTAGCTTTAGCAAGCTATCCACATATGCTTTACAGATGATATCAGTGAATTACAACATACATATTATTTGAGAATATGGAAAATTTTACCAATTAGCACACAAAAAAAGAGGAAAGAAATGGACATGCAAGTAAAACATTAAGTAATCACCCCTCCTCTTTGAGTACACTTTGTCTTCAGGCAGAGATGAAGACACTTGAGTCTCTGGATATGGTGGTGGGCGATCAGCCACATTTGGGAAAAGGGGGGACCAAAGAGAATGGGGAAAAGACTGCAAAGGCGCACAGTCACCAGTATAACAGCATAGAGAGACACTAACATCCAGGATGCACAGAAGCAGAAACATGATACGGGGGTGAAACGAAAGGACCTACTGGGAGCCTCAAGATGGCACCAGGAGGACAGAATTGCAGTGACCTTGGTATCTCAGCAGCTCAGAGGATAAACTTGTGGTGCAGTTTTAGAGGCAGCAGCCTTAAGGACACAAGACCACCAGGAAGCCTTGACAAAGGAACTTACCTGCACAGGTAGTGGCACAGGGCAGTATGCACTTCCCCCTCAAGTAAGCCACCAACATTGTTAGCTTGAAAGTGACTGATTTTTAGGTACAGTACATGCTACTACTGCTGTTCTTGCTGGACTGGATCCTAGAAAACCTGCTCAAGAAGGCAAATAGGCAGAGGAAGAAGACAACAGTTCAGGGTAGCACACTGGCAGGAGATGTCCCATATGGGAGAAACATAAAGGGGCTTATGGCTGGATATTACGTCTAAATGTATTTTTACAATTCTAACATAGGGGAAGAGGGATGTGATTCTGAGGTGCTGCCATTGCCTGCTGTATTTCAGTGTGCATGTTAGAAATAAGGACAGAAACCTTTACTGAAATTGCACTAAGTAGATCTGGAAATACCTAAAGTGCTGCTTTCATTGCTTATGTTGGGCGGTATAAAAAAACATGACTAGTGAAGGCCTGGTAACCTAAAAGTTCTGTTTATAATTCAGTCTATTCTCTTGATGGCAATTTTCTATTTCTCATTCTGCTGCCAATGGTCTATACATTTTTTCCAATGGAAATGGGGGACCTGGCCTTCCTGTGTTATTGTTTCTGACTGTGACCATGCCACTACCTGCTGCCAAATAAATAATTTGTACTTCATTTTGTCTTGGGTTGCTGAAGTGGCAGTGTTCCCACTCTTAAATGGTGCAGTTAAACTTGACAAGGGGTCATGAGGTTTGCATTCGCTGTGACTATGAGTTTATTGTGAATGCTGTTGGTTTGAAACTTATGCACCCATTAAAATGTATGTGCCATTGTGTTGATTTGCTGTAAAGAGAGAGGATGTTGAAAGCTCACAAATTGCATATGTAGAGATTATGGATTATGGTTAGTTATGAAATTATGTTTCATTCTAAATAGCTAGCTCTTTGGGCAATCACCACTTTAATTCCCTTTTTTTAGGAAGGGGAGGAGGTGGTTAGGACTTTTTTGTATTTGACTTTACAACATTAAGTTTGTGGTTGATTGAGATCAGTGGTTGCCTTTTGTTTTAGGGGAGAGGTAATTTTGGGATTCTCACTTCTTTTGTGGGTATATTGTTTTTTGTTGTATGCTAATAAGACCTCTTTTTTTAAATTTGAGATGTTCAAATGCAATATTCACTGCACCACTGCATTTGCTAACCATCTATTCTTGGAGCTGCCTTATATTCTCAGCACACTGCTTTATTGCTTGAAAGAAAACTAAGTGCAAGAACTTGGTGTAAGAACTAGAAGATCTTACATTATATCACTCACATTTCTATCCCCATAGAAAATAAGCTAGTAAAACACTGAAGTACATTTCAGCCTTATCTGGCTCACTGAAAATGTCCTCATGCTGGCAAATTTTGCACTGGTTTATCATCTACAGAAACCTAACTCTTGTAGATATACATTTGCCCATGTCCTGTGTCTCTAGCACATTAGGGCCCAGCCCTGCAGTTCATGTTATTTGTCAGTTTTCACACTACTGTATCAGCGGCAGTCTCTAAATTCTTAAGGATTGTATGATAGGAATTTTTCAGCAGCACAGCAATTTGGAACAGTGAAAATAGGGACAGTCTCAACAAATTGTTGGCCTATTTATATCAATCATAACAGGCCTATCATTGCTATCATTGAAATAGCATGTGTTGCTTCTAAAACAACTTGAACAAAGGCTTTTTTTAAGGAAATGAATTGAGTGCTGCTGCTGTATGTATGCCAAACTAATTGTGCAAAAAAAAAAAATCCACAGCCAAATATGAGTTGCAAGTCTACACTGTCACAAGGTTCTCTGTGAAAATTGTTTCATACTACCACATGGTTCTTTTCTCTGTCACCCTTATTATTATTAACAAAATTTTTAGTTTTGGTACTGATGTCTGATTTAATAATGCCAATGCCAAGCTTCTCGTGCCTTTTTTTGACAATAGCTTGTTTAAAAGCCCTAAAAACTGAACCCAAGCAGTTTCACTGATCTCTAGTGAAGAACAGACACCATATAAAAAGACCCTGCTCCATTTCTCAATAAAACATTTAGGGAGCAACAAGGGTGGTGTAAATACTGCACACGATCTACTGTATATACAGTATTTGCATGGGTGTCTATTGATCCTCTCGTTTTTAGCAAATTAGTATAATAATTTAAGGATAATATATGTTTTATATTGATTGTTCTGTTCATTGCTTGAAATAACATAGAATGAGGTTAAAATACTTTACAGTTCAGTCCCCTCCGACAGTGACACAATGGTTTAGCAGGGTCTGTGATATTCAGCGAATGGAGAGCCTCACAGCTGCTCTCAGGGAAAAAGAGGAGGAACATGGCACCCGTTGGACACATTGGGATATGTTTCCTTTTTCAGACAAATACAACTCTTATACATAGGTATCCCATCCCTAGATGCATCGGGGCCCCCGGGTCGTCGGCCTTGCCGGAACCCTATACCCACCCCCCCTTCCTTCTTGCTTTTCCATTTCTGTTTCTCCTTATTCCTATTCCTTTCTTCCTCCTTTGGCACCACTAGTGTCCTTTACCTTTTTTCCCCATCAGTAAGGGGAAAAAAAAAGTATCCCATTTTGGTACCACTCCTATGTTCGTAGGATTGAGCACCATAATTTTTATATAATGCAATACATAGAATTAATTCACCATAAGATAGCAGAGCGCTATTTGGCCAATAGGGATAGACTGGTATTACCCCTTGGGAAGTCACTTAGTTAGTTACATTGCATTGTTGGAGCACCCTCGTTTGATTTATGCTTAGTTTATGTTTATTACTTAATTTCGGATAGAGGGCATTCTCTTCAGCGCTGATGGATAAATCAAGCTGGAACTGTTAACCTACGACTCCCTGCCTCAATAGCACATTTCAAAGGAACCATGCCTGCTGTTAAACCAATATATACTTGAATTTCTTTTATTTTTTGTGTGTGAAAAAATACTAACAGAAACAGACAACTGTCATATTGTATTGTTGATTTAATTGTATAATCTGCACTCCCTAAATAAAGATAAAAAAAAAATACTTTACAGTTTATAAAAGGCCCTTCTCTGTTCTTCAATTTCTACAATATAACACTATGATCTCCACTTATGAAGGGTAATTTCTGGCACAAAAATGCAGGTCCAGGATAGTTGAAAGAACTGTCATTTGGCTGAAATATCTTGAATTCACTAATTTAGGCCATAAGAGGTATATGAGAGCTGAAGTGGTTAACTTTTTTGTGTACGATAGTGTTTCCTTTATTTTAAATAAGCAATAGTTGTACTGCTAAGCTGCTGAGTGCATTCTTATACATTATATGGCTGCTTACCTCAATGCTCACTTTAACTTATAAACTAGGAATTTTGTCCATTTTTTTTCAAAAAATATGTGCACACCAGTAACATTATATACTATGCCAAAAAACAGTTCTTTAGAACAACAAGGGGATAGGTGTAGAGAAACTAAGCATTTGGGGATTTTACCAATTGTGCTTAACTACAGTATCTCACAAAAGTGAGGACACCCCTTACATTTTTGTAAATATTTTATTATATCTTTTCATGTGACAACACTGAAGAAATTACACTTTGCTACAATGTAAAGTAGTGAGTGTACAGCTTGTATAACAGTTTAAATTTGCTGTCCCCTCAAAATAACTCAACACACAGCCATTAATGTCTACACCGCTGGCAACAAAAGTGAGCACACCCCTAAGTGAAAATGTCCAAATTGGGCCCAATTAGCCATTGGTAGTTCAACATGGCACCTCATGGCAAAGAACTCTCTGAGGATCTGAAAAAAAGAATTGTTGCTCTACAGAAAGATGGCCTAGGCTATAAGAAGAATGCCAAGACCCTGAAACTGAGCTGCAGCACTGTGGCAAAGACCATACAGCGGATTAACAGGTCAGGTTCCACTCAGAACAGGCCTCGCAATGGTCAACCAAAGAAGTTGAGTGCACATGCTCAGCATCATATCCAGAGGTTGCCTTTGGGAAATAGACGGCGCTACAGATGCACTACAGTTGCACTTTATTGTATTTAGGTTTTTCACCTTAATGCATAGAATGAAAAACCATGTACAATGTAAAGTAGTGAGTGTACAGCTTGTATAACAGTTTAAATTTGCTGTCCCCTCAAAATAACTCAACACACAGCCATTAATGTCTAAACCGCTGGCAACAAAAGTGAGTAAACCCCTAAGTGAAAATGTCCAGATTGGGCCCAAAGTGTCAATATATTGTGTGGCCACCATTATTTTCCAGGATTGCCTTAACCCTCTTGGGCATGGAGTTCACCAGAGCTTCACAGGTTGCCACTGGAGTTCTCTTCCACTCCTCAATTACAACATCATGAAGCTGGTGGATGTTAGAGACCTTGCGCTTCTCCACCTTCCGTTTGAGGATGCCCCAGAGATGCTCAATAGGGTTTAGGTCTGGTGACATACTTGTGACAGTGGTCATCTTGGAGGTGTGTTTGGGGTCGTTATCATGTGGTAATACTGCCTTGCGGCCCAGGGATGGGATCATTCTCTGCTTCAGTATGTCACAATACATGTTGGCATTCATGGTTCCCTCAATGAACTGTAGCTCCCCAGTGCCGGAAGCATTCATGCAGCCCCAGACCCTGACACTCCCACCACCATGCTTGACTGTAGGCAAGACACACTTGTCTTTGTACTCCTCACCTGGCTGCCACCACACACACTTGACACCATCTGAACCAAATACGTTTATCTTGGTCTCATCAGACCACAGGACGTGGTTTCAATAATCCATGTCCTTAGTCTGCTTGTCTTCAGCAAACTGTTTGCGTTCTTTCTTGTGTATCATCTTTAGAAGAGGCTTCCTTCTGGGATGACAGCCATGCAGACCAATTTGATGCAGCGTGCAGCGTATGGTCTGAGTACTGACAGACTGACCCCCCACCCCTTCAACCTCTGCAGCAATGCTGGCAGCACTCATACATATCCCAAATGTGAAAAAACACCCCTGCGCTAAAGATACTAATTAGTGATTAGGCCTGCCGCTGCTGTACATGACATAAGTCAAAACATGGAAAAAAGGGTACCACAGCACTGACAGCCTGAATAAATACAAAAAAAACCTAAATACAATATAGTGCAAATGTAGTGCATCTGTAGTGCCGTCTATTTCCCAAAGACAATCTCTGGATATGACGCTGAGCATGGCGAGGCCTGTTCTGAGTGGAACTGTCCTGTTAAGCCGCTGCATGGTGCTGCAGCTCAGTTTCAGGGTCTGGGCATTCTTCTTATAGCCTAGGCCATCTTTATGTAGAGCAACAATTCTTTTTTTTTCAGATCCTCAGATCAGTTCTTTGCCATGAGGTGCCATGTTGAACTACCAGTATAGAGTGAGAGCGATCACACCGAATTTAACAAACCTGCTCCCTGAGACCTTGTAACACTAACAAGTCACATGACACCGGGGAGGGAAAATGGCTAATTGGGCCCAATTTGGACATTTTCATTTATGGGTGTGCTCACCTTTGTTGCCAGCGGTTTAGACATTAATGGCTGTGTGTTGAGTTATTTTGAGGGGACAGCAAATTTACACTGTTATACAACCTGTACATTCACTACTTCACATTGTAGCAAAGTGTAATTTATTCAGTGTTGTCACATGAAAAAATATAATAAAATATTTACAAAAATGTGAGGAGTGTATAAACTTTTGTGAGATACTCTATATTCTGAGTAAACTGGGAAAAATAAAGACAATTGCCAGCCCTGTTTAACAAAAATATTGTATTACATTTCTGAATATACTTATACATGCATTGACTTTGTTTTGTGTTACCTTTCTAAAATCTCCAGTTTGGTGGAATTCACAGAGCATCATATCAAAAAAGATTGGGATTGTGGCTTTACGTAATTCAGTTTCTGGTATAAGAGTCATTTCTAGAATTGGTCCAACCATTCCAGGAATAAAGCAGATCTTATGTTTATCTAGTATGAGATAAGATAATAAAAAATGTAACTGATTTGATATCATATAGTAAAAATATTCAATAAAATATCAACTGGTTGCTGTTAAAATGTTGACAAAATGCTACCCATATAAAAGCCTCATACTATCTGGTAAAAGATATATTTATCTAGCTGATGCTCACTATAATAGTAAGCACTAAGCAGAAGAAATTGTAAATACTTTTAATGCACAAAATAAAAAATAAAAAACATTTTAAGAAGTGTATGCATAAACCTTGTAGTATTGCCTATCTTTCATTTGGCACCTGTGTAGCCAAACAAAAGATTCATATGTCTGCAGTAGGGATGGGCCGAACATCCCCCCCCCCCCCCCCCCCCCCCCGGTTCGGTTCGCACGAGAACATACCGAACAGGCAAAAAATTCCGCAGAACACACAAACACTGTTAAAGTCTATGGGACATGAACATGAATAATCAAAAGTGCTCATTTTAAAGGCTTATATGCAAGTTATTGTCATAAAAAGTGTTTGGAGACCTGGGTCCTGCCCCAGGGGACATGTATTAATGTAAAAAAAAGTTTTAAAAACGGCCGTTTTTTCAGGAGCAGTGATTTTAATATTGCTTAAAGTGAAAAAATAAAAGTGAAATATTCCTTTAAATTTCGTACCTGGGGGGTGTCTATAGTATGCCTGTAAAGTGGCGCATTTTTCCCGTGTTTAGAACAGTCCCTGCACAAAATGACATTTCTAAAGGAAAAAAAGTAATTTAAAAGTACTCGCGGCTACAATGAATTGTCGGTCCCAGCAATACAGATAAAAGTCATTGAAAAAAACAGCATGGGATCCCCCCAGTATATTACCAGGCCCTTATTAAGGGGAATCCCGAGCCAAAATTTTAAAAAAAAAATTGCGTGGGGGTCCCCCCAAATTCCATACCAGGCCCTTCAGGTCTGGTATGGATATTAAGGGGAATCCTGCTCCAAATTTAAAAAAAAAATGGCAGAGGGGTCCCCCTCAAAATCCATACGATTTTAAGGGGAACCCTGTGCCAAAATTTTAAAAAATGGCGTGGGGCCCCCCAAAAATCCATACCAGACCCTTATCCAAGCACGAAACCTGGCAGGCCCCAGGAAAAGAGGGGGGGATGAGAGAGCATCCCCTCCTGAACCGTACCAGGCCACATGTCCTCAACATGAGGAGGGTGCTTTGGGGTAGCCCCCGAAAGCACCTTGTCCCCATGTTGATGGGGCCAAGAGCCTCATCCCCACAAACCTTGCCGGTGGTTGTGGGGGTCTGTGGGCAGGGGGCTTATCAGAATCTGGAAGCCCCCTTTAACAAGGGGACCCCCAGATCCTGGCCTCCCCCCTGTGTGAAATGGTAACGGTCATCAAAATGGAATAATGGGGGAATGTCCAATATGTTGAGTTGTCTCCAAAGCAAGAAGTGCTAGACAATTAGACCTATCCAAAACTATCGATCGATCAACAACCAGCATGCCGGGTATTACCTGCAATTATCGCTAGCAGCTGCTCTAGCCGCTAGCAATAATCACTGGCTTCCTCCACCCTCCCCTGACCTGCTGGGAGAAGACAATGCCTCGGCAGGAGGGATTCTAACATCAACATCGTCTGTGTTGATGGGGGAATCAATTGAATTTGCTCAGTGTATGGCTGGCCTTAGTGTAAATTCTAAGCCCTCCCATCCCCACAGCAAGCAAATGCTTAAAGAGCTGGTCTAGTAGTGAGTATAAAAAATAAAATAAAAAAGAGATTTAGTAACAATAATAACCATCAGGATATTTTATATGACTACATGTAGAATGTTAGTGCTCCTGCATATACTCACCATGAAACAAATGTCTTTATATTACTCAGGTTCTTTGCAGAACTACAAGTCTCATCTGTCTTAGAAGGTTTTAGCTGAGGAGACACTCTAGGATTTTATTACAGCCTTTGGAAGACTGCCCTAGGCATACAGGATTAATTTCAGACTGAAGCAGCTACAGCAAAAATTCTAAGGGCAATACATCATGTTGGCTGCAATGTCTATAGTTACACCACTAAATGCAGACTTTAATGAGTGCTGAGGGATGGTTTTATAGATGCTGAGCCTACATGCTGAGTCAACTAACTGGAGGAAAGTTCAAAACGAGTCTTAGAAAGTATTATTTTACTGAAAGGGTAGGTGATGCTTGGAATAAACTTCCAGCAGAGGTAGTGAGACAGTCAACAGTATGGCCCGGTTCACACT
Organism: Aquarana catesbeiana; assembly: GCF_042186555.1. NCBI lineage: Eukaryota > Metazoa > Chordata > Amphibia > Anura > Ranidae > Aquarana > Aquarana catesbeiana. The sequence continues at coordinate 408,043,297 of NC_133326.1, read as the reverse complement.
AATGTGCTGTGATTTTGTTCCGTTTTTTGTCCTTTGTGAGGTGCGAATTTACCGAGATTTTACCGCGATTTTACCGCGAATTTCAGGAGCTGGACATAGCTGCGATTGATATTCTAGCCAATGGAATCATAATGTAAAAAAAAAAAAAAAAAAAAAGGTATTAACTTCCAGTGTACCTCCTGGTTTTTGTGGAGAGTAGTGTGGTGGAATTCGCACATATGTGAACCATCAAGGGGATTCAAGAATGATTTACATTGATGTCTATGGAGACTAAATTCGCAACGCAATGCAGTAAACTCGCACAAGACCCTTTTTTTAATTGCATCGCATTCGTAGAGGAATCGCAACGCATGTATGTGAACGACCGTCATTGAAAACAATGACTTTAGGGATGACATGCGAATTTAAAGTGTAACCTGATGTAAGGAGGGACTCTGCTGGGAGCACCTGATGTAAGGAGGGACTCTGCTGGGGGTACATGATGTAAGGAGGGACTCTGCTGGGGGCACCTGATGTAAGGAGGGACTCTGCTGGGGGCAACTGATGTAAGGACGGACTCTGTTGGGGGCACCTGATGTAAGGACAGACTCTGCTGGGGGCACCCGATGTAAGGACGGACTCTGCTGGGGGCACCTGATGTAAGGAAGGACTCTGCTGGGGCCACCTGATGTAAGGACGGACTCCGCTGGGGGCACCTGGTGTAAGGAAGGACTCAGCTGGGGGCACTTGATGTAAGGACAGACTCCGCTGGGGGCACCTGATGTAAGGACGGACTCCACTGGAGACACCTGATGGCATCTGGTGGCAGGTGACGTGGTTTCATTTTATATTACAATGTAATAATAGAAATAATGCGCTTCAATCATCCTGACACCATAACAACCAGGGTGCCGGGATGATTGAAGTGCTAACAACAGGTGTTTGGCGTATCTTTATCTGTTGATTGTTAAACTTTCTAGAATACACATATTTCTATTGTGTAGGATCTAGGCCTGCTGTCCCTCCCTCTCTCCCCCCCTCCCCCCCCCTCTCCCGCCATCCCTCCTTCATCTCAGATACTAACCACACACCCTTAGAGCCACACCCATTTAAACCACGCCCACCATTTGCTGAAACCACGCCCATTTTAACCAAGTGGAAAGGGTCAAAAAGGAAGGGCGAGGGTCTGGTGCCCCCCCATCCTAAAACTTCACCAGCCGCCACTGACCACCCCACTGTCCCACCTACATTGATTATGATCTCTTTCCACTCTGTCAAACCCACTACTCAGACACTTTGTAATACTGACACATAATCACTAATAGGTTGGACTTGATGGACTTGTGTCTTTTTTCAACCTCGCCTACTATGCAACTATGTAACTTTTTTAGTATTATATGTGACAAACAGAAACAGCGCTCCTACTTCTTCCCTTAATCAATGTAATATGCAAATAAATGCAGTGCTGGTCATAAATAAATTAAAAAAACAGTTCCACAAGGGGGATCAAAGGAATGGTGCTCCGCTGTGCAATAGACAATCTGGCACCCACTCTCACTCTGCATACAAATCCCACTCCCTATGAAGTACACAATTACCAAACCTCGGCAAGTGGAGAGTCTGAATGGATAGCCTCATCAATCCCCCCCGTGGGCTGTTAGTAACACTGCAGGATGATTCTGGGTTAGGTGTATCTGGACATCAGGGAATGATTGGCTTATCCCGCTGATTGTTCCCTCTGTAGTATCTGCTGCCCGATCGTCCTCACATAGAGATCCCAAACATGATGCTGTGATCTCATAAAACAAATTGCAGCCCCATAGCATGATTCCGAAAAGTGATTTATTAATGCAAAACTTTTAAAATCACATATGCTATGTGCATAGGTTAAAAACTTGGATAGTTACAACAACTGTCAGCACAAACACCAGATGATAGAGTTTTAGCCATGCACTTTTATTTCTAGATAATAGCTGTTTAAAAAACCCTTCTCATCTCTCAGGCAGTCTAGCTGACCCTAATTAAACCCTGTGTGCTCAATCCCTAACCTGTTCTGTCAAACTGACTTCATCTGAGGTTAGAGACACACAACCAGACATCGTTCCTTAAATAAACTTCCATTCAGGTGAATAGAACAAAGTGGAGTTGAAAGAGAAAAGAAAGCAGAGACCTCTCCAATTAGGTCCTACCTATTTCAAAAAAAATTGGGACTATTACGGTACCAAAGGGATATGAACAAACTTTTTATAAAATTCGGTTTATTTAAAGGTAACATTTAAAAAGTCCTACATAGGACACAGAATATACATCATCACAAATTAACATAAACAAAAAGTAATTGTTACAGCAATGCTGACACTCAGTTAGTGAAGATAATGCCCACACAGATGCATGGAAACAGGTTTTATAATACTTGCAGACGTGACCTCTACAGTTTTGCGGTCACAGCCGCTTCTTCAGGAGGCGTCTGATAGTACATATTCTACAAGATGAGAAAAATATATACAGTATCAACATTACAAACAGGAAAATACAGGTATCATGATAAGCACAAAGTTGATATTGGAGAGGGTAATTCAAGTTTAAAAGTTGCACTCACCGACCTATAGCCACAAGGGGTTTGGAGCGATACTGTGAGACGCCTTCAAGAGGTGATACCCCGGGGGCGAGCCAGGGAGGCAATTTAAGATGATACTATTATAAAAAGATAATGCATAAGGATTTGTAATTGATAAACTGCGTGTTATACTCAGCGCAAGAACCACCCGGGTGTGTAGAGTCAAGAGACGAGAAAAAGTGGATCTCTGATCTTGAAGGCGTCTCACAGTATCGCTCCAAACCCCTTGTGGCTATAGGTCGGTGAGTGCAACTTTTAAACTTGAATTACCCTCTCCAATATCAACTTTGTGCTTCTCATGATACCTGTATTTTCCTGTTTGTAATGTTGATACTGTATATATTTTTCTCATCTTGTAGAATATGTACTATCAGACGCCTCCTGAAGAAGCGGCTGTGACCGCAAAACTGTAGAGGTCACGTCTGCAAGTATTATAAAACCTGTTTCCATGCATCTGTGTGGGCATTATCTTCACTAACTGAGTGTCAACATTGCTGTAACAATTACTTTTTGTTTATGTTAATTTGTGATGATGTATATTCTGTGTTCTATGTAGGACTTTTTAAATGTTACCTTTAAATAAACCGAATTTTATAAAAAGTTTGTTCATATCCCTTTGGTACGGTAATAGTCCCAATTTTTTTTGAAAGAGGTAGGACCTAATTGGAGAGGTCTCTGCTTTCTTTTCTCTTTCAACTCCACTTTGTTCTATTCATGTTTAGGATGATGGTACCGATTAATGATATTATATCTTATTCTTCTAACCATGTGGCACACTCTTGAACTACTTCCTTTCAGGTGAGTTAACCCCTCCCTTTTGGTCTAACCAATGAGTGATACAGAGATGTTCATTGTGACCACTTTGCTTCCACAATGGCTTTGAGGAGCAGCATACCTTATCTTCGGGGGATCGTTTACAACCAAATTGTATACAGATTGTATGTAAAAATACAAAATCTTATTAATCCTCCCATGTATAAAATATGATCCTCTTGGCTCTAACCCTTAAATGTTGCCATGCACTGATGCTAATATAGGAATTGCTGAATATATTCAGAAAATGAATGCCCTCCGATCTAATATAGCTTGGATGTTATCTTCTGCATATACATATATATACATATATAAGCGCATATTAATAGTCACAAGATTCAGAACTCCATCCCTTGTTATAAATTCATTTAAATTAAAATTAAACTAACACAGAGCTTAAAGATAAAATACAATAAAATAAAACATTATTTGTTAAAGCAGTATTTAAATAGCTTAAATTGGATCAAGTGTATTCTATATAGCAATTAATATTAATATTAATTTAACAATTAATGGAATACGAGGAACTGCAATTGTGTTATATATTAATTGGTTCCATCTAAACACAAAGTTAATTAAATGGTTTATATAAAAGGAGTAAAAACTAGATAATTAAAAATTTAAAATTAGAAAATCTGGTTTTAAATTTACAGGAGAAATGTGTTGTCGTTGAACAGTAGTTACCAAAAGATCAATATTTAAATCCAATAGCAGGGCAGGGATTTAATTAATTAATAACGATGTTACTTTGACAGAAATTTGATAAAATCAGATAATAATTCATTGATTCATTACTTATAGATACATGGGAACTAATTTTATATTCAGACCCATACTGTTAGTAATCACTTATAAAGCAATTAATATCTAAATCTACGTCCATCCCCTTTGGAAATAAAGTATTCATTAGGAATATCCATTTGGTTTCCATTTTTGATAGTTCCCTTACTCTATTCGCACCCCCTCCACGCTGGGAAGGTTCTATCAACTCCCCAAAAATTTAACCCTGATGGATCCTGGTTATGACTTTGTTTGAAATATAATGACACACTATGATGCTTAACTGCTTGCCGACCAGCTGCCATCATTATACTGCGGCAGGTCGGCACGATTCCACGAGCCATCGTAGCTGTACTGCGGGGGGTGCCGATACTCATGACCGCTGGCCATGCGCGATAGCGGGCACGAGAGACAAAACAGGGACGTGTTTGTGTGTAAATACACAAACCCCTGTTCTGTGAGGAGAGGAGAGGCAGATCGTGAGATCCTCCTAGCTAGGAACCACGATCTGTCATCTCTTATAGTCAGTCCCCTTCCCCCACAATTAGAACATACACTAGGGAACACAGTTAACCCCTTGATCGCGCCCCCTAGTGTTAACCCCTTCCCTGCCAGTGACATTTACACAGTAATCAGTGCATTTTTATAGCACCGATCTCTGTATTATTGTCAATTGTCCCAAAAATGTGTAAAAAGTGTCCGATGTGTCCGCCATAATGTCGCAGTCCCGATAAAAATCGCAGATCGCCGCCATTACTAGTAAAAAAAAATAATAATAAAAATGCCATAAATCTATCCCCTATTTTGTAGACGCTATAACTTTTGCACAAACCAATCAATATACGCTTATTGCGATTTTTATTACCAAAAATATGTAGAAGAATACATATCGGCCTTAACTGAGGAAAAAATTTGCTTTGTAAAAAAAAAATTGGGAAAATTTATTATAGCAAATAATACAAAATATTGTGTTTTTTTCAAAATTGTCGCTCTTTTTTGTTTATAGCGCAAAGAATTAAAACCGCAGAGATGATCAAATACCACCAAAAGAAAGCTCTATTTGTGGGAAAAAAGGAAGTCAATTTTGTTTGGGTACAGCATTGCACGACCGCACAATTGTTAGTTAAAGCGACGCAGTGCCGTATCGCAAAAAATGGCCTGGTCATTGAGCAGCCAAATCTTGCGGGGCTGTTAAATCCAATTACTATATTGTTTATATGCTCTGCAATGCGTATTCTCAAAATTCGTTTGGTCCGACCGACATACATTAAACCACATGGGCAGACCAGGACATAGACAACATGGTCTGTATTACAGGTGACAAATTCCTTAATATCAAATACTCTGTTGTTGGCCGTAGATGTGAATCTATCCAGTCCCCTGACAGGGTTACTTATTTGCCGGCAGGCTTTGCACCGTCTGCAGGCGAAAAAAACAGCCTTATCCCAAAAAGATTGTGGCTTTTTTGGGGGGGGCCAAGTACTTTTTCCACCTCATCCAAATATAAAATGTGCCAGTGTTTTTTTAAAAATGGTCTCAACCTCCTTAAACTGAGAATGAAAATTATAGATAAATCCAAATTCTTGATTGGTGTGTTAATATCCTTTTCCTTATCTATGAGTATGGACTGTCGGGGTACCTCTTTAATTTCGTGAATCACATTTTCTAAATTATTACCATCATAACCCTTCTGTATGAATCTCTCTTTCAATATGTTGGAAATTGCATTGAAAATATTCATCTTCAATGCAATTTCTCCTTACTCTAGTTACATAGTACCATAGTAGGTGAGGTTGAAAAAAGGCGCAAGTCCATCAAGTCCAACCTATGTGTGTGATTATATGTCAGTATTACATTGTATATCCCTGGTTGTTGTGGTTGTTTAGGTGCTTATCTAATAGTTTCTTGAAGCTATCAATGCTCCCCGCTGAGACCACCGCCTGTGGAAGGGAATTCCACATCCTTGCCGCTCTTACAGTAAAGAACCGTCTACGTAGTTTAAGGTTAAACCTCTTTTCTTCTAATTTTAATGGGTGGCCACGTGTCTTGTTAAACTCCCTTCCGCAAAAAAGTTTTATCCCTATTGTGGGGTCACCAGTACGGTATTTGCAAATTGAAATCATATCCCCTCTCAAGCGTCTCTTCTCCAAAGACAATAAGTTCAGTGCTCGCAACCTTTCCTCATAACTAATATCCTTCAGACCCTTTATTAGCTTAGTTGCCCTTCTTTGTACCCGCTCCATTTCCAGTACATCCTTCCTGAGGACTGGTGCCCAGAACTGGACAGCATACTCTAGGTGCAGCCGAACCAGAGTCTTGTAGAGCGGGAGAATTATCGTTTTATCTCTGGAGTTGATCCCCTTTTTAATGCATGCCAATATTCTGTTTGCTTTGTTAGGAGCAGCTTGGCATTGTTGCTGAGCCTATCATCTACTAGGACCCCCAGGTCCTTTTCCATCCTAGATTTCCCCAGAGATTCTCCCCCCAGTGTATAGATAGTCATCAATAAACAGCTATTATCTAAATAGGAGAGTGCATAGCTAATACCCTATCATCCGGTGTTTGTGCTGACAGTTGTTGTAATTATCCAAGTTTTTAACCTATGCACATAGCATATGTGATTTTAAAAGTTTTGCATTAATAAAATCACTTTTCGGAATCACGCTATGGGGCTGCAATTTGTTTTATGAGATCACAGCATCATCTTTGGGATCTCTATGTGAGGACGATTGGGCAGTGGATACTGCAGAGGGAACGATCAGATGGACAAGCCAATCATTCCCTGTTGTACAGATACACCTAACCCAGAGTCATCCAGCAGTGCTACTAACAGCCCACGAGGAGGACGATCGGGCGGTGGATACCACAGACGGAACGATCAGCAGGACAAACTAATCATTCCCTGATGTCCAGATACACCTAACCCAGAATCATCCAGCAGCGTTACTAACAGCCCACGGGGAGGATTGATGGGACTATCCATTCAGGCGCTTCACTTGCCGAGGTCTGGTAAGTGTGCACTTCATAGGGAGTGGGATTCCTATGCAGAGTGAGAATGGGTGCCAGAGAGTCTATTGCATAGCGGAGCACCATTCCTTTGATCCCCTTTGTGGAACTGTTTATTTATTCATGACCAGCACTGCATTTATTTGCATGTTACATTTATTAAGGGAAGATGTAGGAGCGCTGTCTCTGTTTGTCACATATATTGCTTGAGGATCTTTGTTCTGTTCGAAGGTTTTTTTAAAACAGCTGCCCACAGACTGGTTACAATTTTTTTTAATATTGATTTGAGTTTAATAAGTGGTTATTTTAACTGTGCCCTCAAGCGCTTGGTGGTGTGGGCGCCCATATACACTGTCTTTTATATTCACTTTTTTAGTATTGTTTTTAAAAATCTTCAACCTTGCCCATTCTAGAATGGGCACACATTTACTTGTATATCATTAGGTGCATGTATTATGACACACTTTTTTTGTTATAAACATGCAATATTGCTTTTTTGTCATACTTACCAAGTTTGTACCACATATCGCGAATTGCAAAGCCAATTAAACATCTCATGTCTTCGTACCTAACAGAAAAAAACAGATGTTTCTCTTAGTAATTTCATTAAACTTCATTAAAATATCTAGGGAATTCTGCCAGGCTTCTGGGGAACACCAGATACTGTATATAATAACACAAATGGTGAACACTAGAAAAAATCAAAATGGGGAGAAGTTGCTTTGGTAAAATTTCGCCATAATTTGAGAAATGTTTCTGAAACTTTGCCAGTTTGGCTAAATGCATTGAAGACAATAGGGAAGGTGAAATAAGGTGTTTTTGATAGTTTGTAAAGGTGCTTTAATTGACTTTAACCCTTTCGCTGCCAGGCCCTGTGCTCCATTTTGTACACTCAGGTGGCCAGACCATTTTTGCATATTTTCCTTTGCTTTTTTATTTTTCACTTATAGCTTTCAGAATTGCGTCTTTCTGCAAAATGGTGAAAATCCAACTTACCCAAATATTTCTTTAAAAAATCGGAGGTTTTCTTATTTAACTTACAGCTTTCAGAATTTGAAAAGACCCCTCAAACTAGACATTTTCTAAAAGCACATGACTTTTAGAATAAAAAAAAAAAGTGCTACTGGTTTTTTGGGCCCCGCAATAATTGTGCAAATGTTCATCATATCGCTATTTTCACTAAAAATACACTAAAATTATTAATATTGCACATAAACCCAACGTAACTTACAAAATTCCTGCTAATTAGTATTAAAGCATCATTCACATGTGGCATACTAAAGTGTACACTCATGGGTGGCCATGTTTACCCACACAGGAATGCACAGGTGTTCTGTGCATCCTCGACAGGCAGTCCCATTTATGTCAATAGGGATTCCACGACTGCACAGGCATAGCTGCTGTTCCCCATCTGACATCCGTGTTGGTGTGGGTACTTTACCCCGAACGCAGACAGTGTGAGCTCAGGGACATGCATGCAGACCTACATGGGTGTAAAATTGGGAGTAACGATTTTGTGCAGGTGCTACATCCCAAATGACATCAATGGGACTGCCTGCACAGAGATGCATAGGAACACCTGTACATCCCTGTAAAGGTATGCTGTGTATGCCCTGTGTGAACAAGGCCTTAGGTCCCTTTCACACAAGCACACCGATCGGGTGGCCTGTCTGTTTTTCAGGCGGGCCCAATTGAACCACCCACTGTTCTCTCTGGAGAGACTGATGTAAATGGACAGGTGTCCGTTTACACCCGCCTGCATCCAATCAAGTCCAGTCTGCTAAAAACAGACGGATGGGAATTCCATTCCCCATCCATCTAGCAGATCGGATCGGATGGCATCCGAAGGAAATGGCCAGGCAGACCGTTTCCATCCGATCTCCCCATAGAGAACAGTGACTGTGTGCGTGTCCGCTCTGCATCAGTGGAGCATACATGGACCTGTTTCTCCGCCTGCTCAGCGGGGATCAGAAGACAGATCCCCCGCTGAGCAAGCGGATCTGCTTGACAGAGTCTGCTCCATGTGAAAGGGGTCTTAGCAAGAGAGGCCAGTTCATTAGAGGCGCTGGGGCGCCGCCCCCTTGCAGGGCGCTGGACTCATAGGTTTGTATGAGTTTTTTTTTCAAGCCACATGATTAGAGCCTGAGGTTCTAATTGGCTTGAAAAATTCACAAAGCATTGCACCCCGAACCCACCCACTTGTGACAATAGCGAAATTAATATTCGCTATAGTCTTCCGGCTTCTCCTCCTGGCCAATCAGGATGGATCGGGTTAGCCAGGAGGAGAAGCTGAGGTATCCGTGGAAGGGTGAGTGCAGGGGGGGACCATCACCGTGGAGGGGTGCATGTGGGCGGACCTAGGGGGTCCTACTATGTTTGTGTTTTTTTTTGTTTTTTTTTATTTACTTTTTTTTTACAGTATTTTTTTTCCGAATTTTCATGCCACCCTATCCAATTATAATTCAGTCTATCTATTCCCATGCCTTTAAAGAGTTTATAAAGGTGATTTTTAAAAAAAATTAAAATAACACACGTGTTATACTTACCTGCTCTGTGTAATGGTTTTGCACAGTGCAGTACCAATTCTCCTCTTCTTGGGTCCCCCGCTGGCACTCTTGGCTCCTACTCTTCTGTACTAGTATAGATTTTTCAGTGCTCAGATAGAGATATCCACTTTATTCCCAATCCCCCAGCTGCTGGTAATTCTTGTAACTACATGTAGCGCCCACCTGTTTGGATGAGGGCTACAATAGATAGTTAGGTGTTATAATAGGCCAAAATTGCCAAAATCTCACTCTGCAGTGTAATCTGGTGGGGTTTGATTTCTGGGGAGGTTTATTAGAGTAGAGGAGGGTGTGACACCCTGCACTCTGCTTGGACAGTTTCCCTTGTTTTCTGGGGTTTGGCCTGGAAGATAAGAGGAATACAAGTGTGAGTGACAGGTAGCTTTTGGAAGACGCATCTGGACCAATCATTAATTTGTTGGGACAGGGGCGGGACTTGTATAAAAGGCCTGGTCACATGTTTCAGAGGGTTCTTGTTGGAGGATGTAAGATCCAGGAGGATTCGTGTGGGTGCTCTGCCCTGAGGGGGAGGGGAAGCATGCTATGGAAAAGAGATCCAGGAGTAAGGATGTAGCCACTGATACAGCACTGGTGTTCTCCCCTGTGTGAGGAGAGCGAAAGCAAGCTATGAGGATGGAGGAGAAACTGAAGTACCTTCTTCTTAATCGCTGCCAATACTGACATCCAAGGACTGGGCGAGGATTTTCTATGTTTGACATGGATCATCACTCAGAAACACAAGTGAGTGTAACCCAGAGGAAAACAGCACTTCTGCAGAGACTTTAGAGGGGTTAGTGTGTGGGTTCAGGAGGACAGAGCTGGGCCTTAGAAGAACTAATACCCTGGAGAAATACGAAAGTCACTTCCTGAGTGTTATTCAGAGTATCATTCAGGGATTTAGAATCAGAAGTACTGCCAAGTCAGGAGGTGGTGGTAAACAGGAAGAAGGAAAGATGCATTGCAATAGGAGATCTTATTCAAGATGGAAGTCTACTAATAGGGGCTTCGTACAATCTGGATGTAATATTGTATTGCTTATCACTCAACCTTACTGGAAGTTACTCAGAGTGACTTGCCAGTACAGTGCTGCATTTCATATGGAAACCGCAATAAAGTTGTACATAGTTCATTTTCAATGACTGTCTGTGTGTTCTATTTGGTTGGGGAAAAGGGGTAATGGAACAGGCTCCAGGGTAGAACGAACTTTCAGTCGCTCCTACGGGAGTAGGGCGCTACATACAGATACCATGAAACTACAAGTAATCCAATCTCAGTCAATAAAAGTCCAACATCTGAATCTTCCCTTATGTGGTAATTACACCAGGAGCTTTTTGCATTCTTTTATCTTTTCCATCTGAGTACTACAAGGAACTTTAAGAAGTTTGCCTGCCTTAAAGGAGAAATGTAAAGAGTCAGCTGTATTAGTGAATTATTAAGCCCTGGGGTGGAAGGGCAGTATGTTTGGTAAGAGGACATCTGCATGTGGTGTGGGACATAAGGGGAGAATTCGCACAGTGACTTGAAGGCTTTCACAGTTGCACTTTATGATCATGGATTCATGGATTTGGTGAAGAAGAAGTATATTTGGAATAGACTCCCTCAACTAGTTCTGGCCAGCTCATTAGTTTGTTTTAAAAAAGAGCTGTATGTATTCCTAAATGCACAAAATATAACTGGATACTAATTTTTAGAGGTAGTAAAACCAGGGGTAGTTGAAACAGGGAATATCAGATGGCCTTCTGGGGACATGGAGGAATCTGGATAATTTAGTTGTCATTTTATTTTAAGCTTTGTATGGCCCACTGTTTTTTTGGGTCATCTCTGGTGAGAGTTTAATATTTTTATAGGGGAAGAAGGAAGAATTTATCACATAAGACAAGGTTTAGATGTTGGACCTTTATTGACTTTGGGGTTGATAAAAAAACTGAGCGAGACCTAAAACACACTTCATATACCAGCATATTAAGCAGATATAATGGCCAAAACTAGAAAAAAAAACATAAGAGGAAGTACAAATTACAATTTAAAAAGAATAGCATTAATATAAACACAGTCAGAGAAAAACAGGAGTTATTTATCATCAACATATAATTTTAAAATATTTAAAATATTTATTTTGTTAAAATGTATGGTTATTTATATTGTGTTATTGATTTTTAGTTCTGTAACTCCCATTGGATATGTTTGAATTCCAACTACTCAAATACTACTACTATACTTTTTTTTATTAACCAATTGAAAGATCATTGCAGCCTGCCGACTACTGGCCGCCAGAAGGTGTTTTTTTTTAAATTATATGTTGCTGACAAATAACTCCTGTTTTTATATTAATGCCATTCCTTTTAAATTTAAATTTGTACTTCTTCTTATATATTTTTTTCTGGTTTTGGCTGTTATATCTGCTAGATATGCCAGTATATGGAGCGTGTTTTAGGTCTTGTTCAGTTTTATTATCCTAAATCCTTTGAATTGTGACACCGCCTGTGTAACTGAGTGATAGGAAGTACTCGACATCCAAAGCGAGGCTTGGCCATTGTTTACTTGGATGAGATACAATGATACCCAAAGCAAGGCTTTGTTTACTATTATCTATAAAAATATTGCGAAGACCCAGTACAGCGTCCATGCCCCAGAAGACGTCAGGTATGACGAAATGTGTAGGACAGAGCCTGCTGTAACATCATCACATAACTGGAAGTATGCATGCAGCCATTTTGTTTACTGGCTGGATTTTATGTACCGAATGCCTACCCATTCTGTTTTAATTTGAGTTCCTTACTTTTTACTATTAACCGCTTGATATCCGCGCTATAGCTGAATGACGGCTACAGCGCGGACCTTAATTCCCAGGAGGCCGTCATATGACGGCCTCCCCTGTGCACGCACCTTGCGCGCGCCCTGCAGGGCGCGCACCGAGCGCGATGTGATCACCGAGTCACTGAGACTCAGCTGGTCACCGATCCAAGTAAGGGGCCGGTCCCGGCCCCTTACCATGTGATCAGCTGTCAGCCAATGACAGCTGATCACATGATCAAAACAAAAGCTCTGTGATCGTTTTTTTTTTTCTCCTGGCGCTGACAGTGCCAGGAGAAAAAAAAGCAGATCACCGGCTCGTTAGCAAGGGACATCGGTCCCGAGGAGGAGGAGGCAATAATGCCTCAATTGTGCCACAAGTATCCCCTGCCAGTGCCACCTGACACATTGGCACCTGACAGTGCCCACAGTGCCCACCAGTGCCACGTATCAATGCCCATGAGTGCCAACTATCAATGCCTACAAGTGCCACCTATCAATGCCCACCAGTGGTTCCAATCAGTGCCACCTAGCAGTGTTGCCTATCAATGTACCAGATCAGTGCCCATCACTGCCACCCATCAGTGCCCATCACTGCCACCTATCAGTGCCCACCAGTGCCGCCTCTTCAGCGTACATCAATGAAGAAGATAAATTACCCTTTTTAAAATTTTATAACAAAATATAAAAAAAAAAAAAAAAAATTTTTTTAAATTCGGTCTTTTTACATTTTTTTAACAAAAAATAAAAACCGCAGAGGTGATCAAATACCACCAAAAGAAAGCTCTATTTGTGGGGAAAAAATGATAACAATTTAATTTGAGTACAGTGTTGTATGATCGCGCAATTGTCATTCAAAGCGCGTCAGCGCTGAAAGCTGAAAATTGGTCTGGATAGGAGGGGGGTTTAAGTGCCCTGTAAGCAAGTGGTTAAATATGTTTTTAATGGTACACATTATGTGGCACTTTTTCTTTCAATGTATGTACCAATGACTCATCACTCAGAGAATCCAGGCTTGGAGACCAACTTGGCCCTTGGGGCAGACTAGTAAGCCTCTTTGGTAGAGGAGTTTATGCCATCTTTTTTCAACTGATCATAGTCATGGAGAATATCATCCATTTCTTGGACTACTTTGCATTTTTTTCTTTCTAACTTCAGTTTTATATTTATATTGGTCTTATGAAGTGTTTATCACTTAAATATAATTCATGATGCTTTTCAATTTTTGTTGGGGTTAGAGCAACATGTGATTGTTACTAGATTAAAACTATGCTTATATCTCATAGTATGGTTGCAATTTGTTTACAATTTGTATAACATTTTTCCCAGATTAGCATACAGTGCTCATGTGGTTTTCTCAAAATATTAAAAACCACATGGACACTGCAAAAGATAAAACTACATGGCTGGTCTGACAAGATACAAAAGTTTCAATCTGGAACTCCATACCAAAATTTGATTCAGTTTACATGCTTTAATTTGTTTACACAGAAAAAGACTTCCCCATTAGGGTAGCTTGTGCTGGCTTATCAACTATTTTGTATTACTATGTCTCTTAAACAAATGGCTTTTTATATAACACCACAGTTTTTTTTATGTGGAAATCAATATTAAGCCCATATGGAGTCAAAGTACCTAGTTGATAAATTGATCTCCTTTCCAGTTTAGACACATCTCTCTTTTTACTCCACCCTCTCCAAATAATTATCATTCTATCTATTTCTTGAAAGGTAAGAAATATGTTTATTATTTTTATGTATGCTGTATGAATGACAACATATAACTAACATATTTGGTGCGTTTTCTCATATTTGACTGCAAAAGTGGAAATACACTTTAAAGTTTATGTGTGTCTGTGAAACTCCAACTTGTGACAGAGTAAATAAGTTTTTTTTGTTGGTACAGTGGTAACAAGGACAGTGGTATGTAGAAGAAACCATTTACTAAAGACAAGAAATAGCGTATGCTGAGGAGGTGCTATGCTTCTAAATATGGAGCTCACGCTACTGGACTACAGCATACAGGGACCCTAGCCTATTTTTTACCCAAGGGCTCATTTAGTCAAAACATACCAAAGCAAAGGGTAAAAGGTGTGATACAAGCCAAGCAGTGAAGTAATGTTCATTTTGACCACAACCGCATTTGGTCACACCCCCTATGCATCCAGTGGGTGGGGCATGTGGGTTAATAGGAAAGCAGGGGAGACACAAAAAAAGTGATAGCAACTTGAATTATTGCAGTGTTCATTTACACATTTCATTACCTGGGCTTTAGAGATACTGCAGCTCTATGCAGCTCTAGACACAAAGGAATGGAGTATAGCGCCATATAGCGACCCTTAGTATTGTAGGGGTATCCGTGTGTAAAAGTCCAAAATAAACACTAAAAAATAGTATATAAAATGATAACAACAAGTCTATCAGGAAATGGAATCACAGGTGCACAGGACACCAGGGTGAGCCACTTGTGGGAAACAGAAGCAGTCTCCAGGAAGCATGCAAAAGAAACTTATACAGAGGCGCTTCTAAGTGCGGACTGTTAACAAATTTATTCAGTAAAAAGTGTGAAATTCAGATGTCTGACGTCATGGCACTCGATGCTGAGCTCCACGAGCGTTCCAACCCTCCTTCTGGTTCCTCTGCACAATATAGCCAGCTTCAGGATCCAGCTGATTGGTGGTGATTATACCAACAGCACAAGTGCCGATCACTGCTTCACCAGACTTGGGCTATTATTTGCCTGTTTTTATCCTACCAAAAGTGAGTGAATTTCACACTTTTTACTGAATAAATTTGTTAACAGTCCGCACTCTATATCTCTCTTTCTTTTGCATGCATTTCTAGACACCTGCTTAATTTTAAGCGCTAACTGTAAAGGGGATTAACCACATCAACAAACCAGAATCCAGAAGTTAGACCTGTAAAAGATTGGTTTGAACTAGTTGCTAACATGGCTGGATCTAGGGAGGCTGTGCGCCCCTCCCAGATTTAATTTTGCTCCCCTCCAGAGCCCATCACCCTTTCATTGTTGCCAATCGTCTGTGTAAAATCATTGTAATTCTGGATGAGCAGCGTGTCAACTAATAGCTCTGCTCATCTAGGAGGGAGGGACTGCTGGTGAGTTGCTCCGCCTCCCGCCACCTCCTTAGCCAATCACACAGCACTGTAATCCACCTCTTCCCCAGCCTGCCACATTTGACTGAAAAGAGAAGGTGCTGGCAGCCAGAGCGGAACTGGATGGGGGGGGGGGGGCAGAGGACACAAAATACATGAAGTATAACATTCACATCAAACAAATCACACAGGATTTTTACACAAGCATAGAAAAACCACTAACAGCGTGTCACAGACTGACATGCTGGATGCAGCATCTTCAAGAAGTCTAATGATCAGTATGTTTACCCATCCAGCTTAGGCAATGATCACCCTAATTAGGGAATGACTCCCCTCGCTCTTGTCCCACTTGGTCACTTTTGTATTTATTTACACCAGCAAGCCGCACACAGGATGGGTGAACACACTGGTGATTAGACTTCTTGAAGATGCTGCAGCCAACATTACATGTGAGTGTGTCACACATTGCTAGTGATGACTTTCAGCTGTTTATATATATAGTGTGAGCCCTCCCTGATCTATTTTATGCTTTCATTTTATGTTACCTTTGCGGGATTAAGCCTGGTCAGACTAGCAGCTTCAAAGACTTATTAACCATTTACTGCCCTCCTAACTGTGCTTCAGCAATTGACTGTTCCTAAGATAGAAATTGGAACTGCTTCAGCTTTCTGTAACTTTGTTATATTTTGTAAGGCCCTGTTCACACATAGTGCAGTAACTGCCATTTTTCCACACTGCGAGAACACCAGTCACTGCTAGGACACACTTGTAGCATGCTTGCAGTCTCTGATCATCTCCTGTAGTATGTCCGCAGTCTCTGACCATCTCCTTCAGTATGTCTGCAGTCTCTGACCATCTCCTGTAGTACGTCTGCAATCTCTGATCATCTCCTGTAGTATGACCCCAGTCTCTGACCATCTTTAGTACGTCTGCAGTCTATGACTATCTCTTGTAGTACATCTGCAGTCTCTGACCATCTCCTGTAGTATGTCTGCAGTCTCTGACCATCTCCTGTAGTATGTCTGCAGTCTCTGACCATCTCCTGTAGTACATCTGCAGTCTCTGACTGTCTCCTGTAGTATGTCTGCAGTCTCTGACCATCTCCTGTAGTATGTCTGCAGTCTCTGACCATCTCTCATAGTACGTGTGCTGTTTTTGATCAGTTTTTGTACATCACAATGTACATCACTTTGATATGTCAGGGGCTGCAATTGAAGCCCCAAAACCCCATCAGTTGGCCATCACTAGGATGCAGTCTCAAACCAAGCTATATATGCGCAAAATAAATGGAAATAAATACGTAAATTAGTGTATAGGAGTCAGAATAAGCCCTTTGTGGCTTAAGGCCTCTTTCACACTTGTTGCAGTCCCTACCACTGCTTTATAAAGTGATCCACTGAATCACTTTGCAGAGGCAGCTTGCTGGCATTCAGAAGGATACTGCTGGATTTGAAAGGTGGTGCCACTTCTGAAACATGTCTAGTTAAAATTGTCACAACATGAAGCTAAGCATCAGGGTCACAGTAATGTATACTCACCCAAGCAGCTGCTATGTTCATTTATGCCCCATTCACATTAGGCGATTTGGAATTGCAGGCAGAATCACCACAATTCTGCCCATGATTCCAAAGTGTGACAAAATGCGCAACGCACATTTGGGTGCCATTATTCTGTTCTGTAATTTTTTTAGGTTGTCAGTAAAAAAATGTTTTCTGTCAGTACATTTTTCATGTCTTGTCAATAAAAAAGATGCTGATGCTCCATCCCAGATGCTATGCCAGTCAACTGAACTCCTTCTCTTCACATAGCACACAGAACATAGCTGAAATCAAATTCCCTTACACAGCCATGATCTGCACAGTGTGTAGCTGGCTGCTATGTTGCAGTTCTGACCTGTGAAATTCCCAAGTCGGAATTCTAGAGCAGCTGCAGTAGCCAGCTACACAACATGCAGAATGTGGCAGTGTGTAAGGGAATCTGATTTTCAGCTATGTGGAGAGGAGGAGCTCTGCTGCCTGTGCCCAGGCTCTGCCCTGCCAGCAGTGACCCCTGTACATTGCCCTACTGATGCCTATACTCTTCTGTGACCTCCCATCCTTTGCCCTGCTGACCCCCTGTCCTCTGCTCTGCTGACCCCTGTACACTGCCCTGCAAACTGCTGACCTCCAATCCTCTGCCCCCCTGACATTTTTTACTGCACCCCCACATCAGACTTGGATTCTTGTGTTGTTGCACTGAAAGGAGTTGTAAAGGCATAAGGTTTTTTATCTAAATGCATTCTATGCATTTAGATAAAAAGCCTTCTGTGTGAGGCAGCCTTCCCAGCACCCCCTAATTACTTACCTGAGCTCCATCTCTCTCCAGTGATGTCCATGAGTGTCTTATGTTTGTTATTGTTTATTTTTTTTTAAATGAGACTTTACAATCACTTTAAGAACTTTAAGTACTTAAAGGCGGTGTAAACCCTCAAGGGTTTTCAACTTAATGCATCTGCCCCCCAGAGCCCCCCTTTTACTTACCTGAACCTGGTCTTTCCAGCGACGGGGACGAGCACAACAGCTCCAGCTGGTCTCTCAGGTCCTGATTGGATAGATTGATAGCAGTGGAGCCATTGGCTCCCGCTGCTGTCAAATCCAATGACGCGGGAGCCGGGGGTGAGGCAAAGTCTTGCTGTCTGTGTCAATAGACGCAGCAGCAGGACACGAGAGAGCATCCGCACGAGTGACCCGTGGGGGAGTGGCTCTCCAATAGGGCACTCGAAAAGAGGAGGAGCCAGGAGCGCCGCTGAGGGATCCCAGAAGAGGGGGATCGGGGGCCACTCTGTGCAAAACCAACTGCACAGAGGTGGTAAGTATGACATGTTTGTTTTTTGTTTTTTCTAAAAACCAGAACCTTTTCACAAGGGGACGGATCCGCTCAGCGGAGTCTGCCAGCTCAGCGGGAGATCGATCCGTTCATCTCTCTTCAGGCGACAGATGACAGGTCCGTCTCTGCTCACTGAGCGGGGAGGGACCTGTCAGAGCCCCACTGATTCCTATGGCCCGCTCTGATCCACCTGAAAGACGTACAGGCGGATCCGAGCGGGCTTGTCGTGTGAAAGGGGCCTTAGTTATCCTTTAAGAATTAATATTCATTACAACCAATTAAATAAATCTATATGTTAATTAAACTGGTAACAGAACCAATACTTCAATCTTTAAAAATGTAAATGTCAACACTTACTTGTCCAGTATTTCATTTTGTTTGTCATGAGAGAAATTTTCAAGCTGTAGGGAATCTTGGGTAATAAAAGCCACTGCCAGATGAAAGTAGTTGTTCCAAAGCTGTTACAAATATAAAATGTTATATAAAAAATGACAGGTAAAGAATTTAACAAAGCAAAGTTATTTACGTTATATTTTTGGAAAATTTCAGTGCCTTGGGAAAAAAATGACAGAGCCATTTCAACAAGTACAATTTAGAATGGGAGAAAACTAAATTATTATCAGAATTACTTTTATGATCTAAATAATTGGTATTAAAATTATCCCAAGTCATGAAATAGATAAACAATTAATTTTATAAGTTTAAACACATTTACACACATACCTGAACTTTCTTGGATTCTGAGGTTCTGTCACTGAATTTCCAGGATCCTCAGGACCCAAACCCTGTTCCCCTGCTAGTAAGGATACTAACAATCCCACCACCAATATCTCCAGTCTTCACTCTCTTGCAGAACTACATCCACCACTAAAAACTTCAGCATATGACACTTCTGATGTCTGCATCTCCCTGCAGTACACTGTGATTCCATCCACCAGCCGTTATGTCAGTACTGATATAACAGCTGTTGGGTGGAACTAGAGAGTGCAGAGGAGAGATGCAGGCATTTCATTCAGCAGAATGTCAATGCAGAAGATTCCAGATGCTTACAGTGAAACAGGGGGACTTTTCCACTGTCATGATCGACCACCAATAAAATAGGGCATTTCTGACCTGATCACCTATGCAGTGGGGCAACTTTTTCACTGAACACAAATGAAATAAGACACTTTTTCACTGACTACCAATGCAATGGTGTCATTTCTCCAGTGTGCACCGATGCAAGGGGCCATTTTAACAGTGACTATTAATGTAACAAGTCTCTTTTCTGCTGACCATTACTGTAAATAGAAACTTCTTTACTGCCCCTCAAAATAATGAGAGCACTTCACAGACATCTAGTGTAATAGGTGCAATTCACTGACCAACAATATATCCTGGAATATGCCCACTGACCATTAATGTAACAGGGCACTTCTCCACTGTTTCCACCGATCACTGAGCACCAATGTAAAAGGGAGCATATCCATTGTCATCTGTATAATGGTGGCACATTTCCATAGACCAGCAGTTTAATAGGGCACACCATTCTCCACTGACATAACTAACCATCAATATGACAGGTTCATTCCCCATGAACCAACAATTCAATAAGGCATTTTTCCACTGGTAATGAAAATGGGGCAGTTCTCCAATAGCCACGACTGACCACCAGTGTAACAGGGCATTTCCCCACTAATCACCAATGTAGGACAACATTTCTTCACTGGCCACCGGTTTAACAGGGCACTTCACCCATGAACTCCAATGTAAGAATGCACTTCTCCACTAGCAGTATAAGGGTGAGGCACTTTTTCAAAAATGGAAAGAGTAAAGACACGGCCCAATTACACTAGTGGTCAGTAAAAACATGGCTTGGAAAAAGATAAAGGTCAGCAGCTACAAATACTGTAGCTGCTGACTTAAAGGGGTTGTAAACCCTTGTGTTTTTTCACCATAATGCATCCTATGCATTAAGGTGAAAAAACTTCTGACACTGACCGGCCCCCCAGTACTCACCTGAGCCTTTTGTTCCCTCGGCGGAGACGCACTGTACCTCTCTGCCTGGGTTTCTCGACTCTTGAGTGGATAGATTGATAGCATCGCAGCCATTGGCTCCCATTGCTGTCAATCAAATCCAATTACACGGGGGGTGGGGCCGACTCCGGCATTCTGTGTCTAGGGACGCAAATGCTGGACTTAGGAGCGTGCCTGCAAGCTAACCCTCAGGGAGAACGCTTCTCCTAGGGGGTTTACAGATGCGAGGAGGAGCCGAGAGAGGGACCCCAGAAGACGAGATTCAGGGCCACTCTGTGCAAAACGACCTGCACAGTGGAGGTAAGTATGATAGGGTAATTATTTTTAAAAAATTAAAAAAGGTTTACAATCACTTTAATAAAAGGACACTTTCCCGTCCAAGGATCCAGCATCATTGGTTGGTTGGTCTTTGAGCGCCCGGATTTGGCATGTTTAGTGTGAGAAGCTGGCTGTGACTCCTTGCAGCTTCACAACTGTCTTCCCACTGTGCATGCATGAGCCATGCTGTACTTTGTGAATGGTTCCACACCCTGGGACCTGTGATGTGTTCCTGAAGGCTGCAGGCAAAAGTGGGCCTACTTCTGCTCGGATCACCTAGCAGAAGTTGGCCACACATAGATCTATATTTGGCTGGTTCAGCAGCGATCGACTATTGATCGACTTGTGTACAAACAGCCTGTTGGGTTTTTCCTGAACGATCAGTACCACCAGCTATAGCCGGTAACACTGATCATTGCACTCTGCAGAATACAACAGCACAGTGGGAGGATTCCCCCATCCACATCAAATGTGTGGATGGGAAAATCATTTAATTTTTTTTCATTCAATCTGCTGGTTGAATGAAAAAAAAAAAAAAATTTATGAGCAAGAAGAGGAAGCAGTGAAAAAGCTGGTGAGACGGATAGAGCTGAGATGCTGCTTACCCCCCACTGGTGCATGGAACCACACTATGCAGACTAAGCACCCATACAGACATCGTATTTTTGAAACAAAAGAGTAGTGGGACTTTAATATGCCAAATGAGAACAAAATCAGAATAAAAATCTATATAAATTTTATTACAAATGAAATGTTGTCATAAACACAATATTAAAAACATAGATATGCATAAATAAACTTAGCGATAAATACAAAAATATATAAATCTGATGGATACATGTACTTGTAACTGGTCTACGCGTTACGCGGGATCCCCCACTTCTTGAGGAAGTCAACAGGGGACTATAATATCTGGACAGAATGGGTCTAAGGAGGTATGTCAATGCATAAAGCAATAGACATATGCAATTCGTTTCATTACGAATACATTTTTTGACGAAATTAGACAAATTTGTTCATTCAGAAATATTCGAATTAACGAAAACCGATTTAACTAATTTTTCCAAAATTCTAAAATCCGAAAATTCGGAAATTCGAAAATTCAGGAATTCGAAAATCGGAAAATCGAAAATTCGAAAAGCCAAAAATTCAAAAATCCGAAAATAACAGAAACCTGAAAATTCTAAAGAACGAAAATCCAAAAATAAGAATGAAAATCCAAAAATTTGAAAACCCGAAATTTTGAAAATCTGAAATAATAACTAACTAATAATAACTATTACTAACTCTTAAATTATAGGTATTGGAATTTCCTTTCAAATTTGGCTGTTAGTGAATACGAATTTATTCGAAGTTACGAATTTTCCGAAATAACGAATGCCACATCTAAACGAATGGAACGTAACAAATTAATAATAATAAATAATAGTAAAAACTTGTTATTATTATTAATTCATTACGTTCCATTTGTTTAGATGCGGCATTCGTTATTTCGGATAATTCGTAACTTCTAATATGGATAAATTCATTTTCGTTACGTTCACTAACAGCCAAATTTGAAAGGAAATTCCATTACCTATAATTTAATAGTTAGTTATTATTAGTTAGTTATTTCGGATTTTCTAATTTTCAGCTTTTCATTCTTATCTTTGGATTTTCGTTCTTTTGAATTTTCAGATTTTCTTTCTTATTTCTGAATTTTCGAATTTTCGGACTTTTGAATTTTGGAATTTTGGAATTTCCGAATTTACAAATTTCCGGATTTTTGAATTTCCGAATTTACAAATTCCTGAATTTGTAAAATTTTTGAATTTTCGGATTTCGAATTTCAAAATTTTTGAATTTCAGAATTTCAGAATTTTCAAATTTCCAAATTTCCAAATTTTAAAATTTACAAATTTATTCTAAATAACAAATTTTGATCATAACGAATGACCCGAAAAGCAGCATTTGAAACAGAACACACTATGTTGTACAATATAATCCTCTACCCTGCATTGCATATGCTATGTTGTACGTTATAGTCCTGTTTAAGTGACTGTTTATGCTATGTTCAGTGGTGGACTTATCAGGGTCGCAGCAGTCGCACTTGCGACTGGGCCCTGCAGTTCCGCCACTTCAGGGGGACCCACGGGCCCCCCCCCCGTCTGCCAGTGTGAGGGGCCGTGTGAGGGGTCCACCTGTCCATTCTTGCTGTGCTTAGGCCCGCCTGTCCGTTTGTCCCGCCCCAGGGGGGGCTTTCGCCCACTGACCGCGCTGAGGGGAGAGACTGCAGAGCTGAAACTGTGGACCGGCCGCCTATCCAGAGAGAATCTAGGGAGGCGGAGGTGGACACCGAAAAAGAAAGTCAGCTGACAGCAATCGAGTGAAGGGGGATGAGCTCTCTCCTCTGCGACTGCCAGGAGTCTCCATGAGGCAAAGGCATCCCTGGAGGCACCGTGTGACAAAATTCTGAGGGGGTACCGATTGCTTGACCTAAGTACGTGACAAATTGCCAGTGCAATCGATCCCAACCTTTACCACCTCTGCCTCTTACTGATTCCATCCCCTTACCACCACAGCAGATCTCATCCCTACCCCCCCCACATCACCTTTTCAACAGAGGTGATGGGGGGCTAGAGATGAGAACTGCTGTGGTGGTGGGGGGATGGAATCATTAAAAGGCAGAGGTGGTGGTGGGAAAGGATGGCACCACCACTGATGCCACCCCCCTCAACATCACAGCTGCCTACCCTCAACACCACTGCTGCCACCCCCCCTCAACACCACCGCTGCCACCCCCATTAACACGCTCCTTGCCACCTCCCTCAACACTACCACTGCCACTGCTGCCACCCCCCCTCAACACCACGGATGCCACTGATGCCGCCCCCCCTACTCAACACCCCTCGTGATTTCTTGCACTGGGGCCCTGAAGTTTCTAGTTACACCTCTGGATATGTTGTAAAATATACTACTGTCCCCTGCACTCGATATGTTATGTTGTACATTATAATTCAGACCCCTGCTCGATCAATTAAAAAAAGTACCTGCACTTCAAAATTCATGTTATCGAGAAATTTCTGATTCATAGTTCTGGCAAACTTGTCAATGGCTCGCAAAAAAACCCTGAAAGAAATAAATTATTATTGTGAGACAAAGGGGTGATTTATTAAAGGAATACATTTTCTCTTAGACAACAGAACCTGTGTTCACTTTGAATATTCAATCATGTACAGAGGTACTAAGAAAATCCTTTTTAGAAGTAAACAGATCCAATAGCCCAAAAAAAAAATGGAAAACAAAAGAAGAGGATGTAGAGGAAGAAGAAGAAATAACAATAGTGAAACACCAAAACAATGAACACAATGATACTGTTACAAGCTAGTGTGATAGTGGGTTGTCTGCACAATTGCTGGAAGTGTGATTCCTAAAAATGACTGAGGTGCAGTGTCTAATAAGCAAATTGGCATTCACCAGTGTACCCTGCAAAGAGTGTTGGATTTTGATGCAGGTGGCTCTCAGGTTGTGGTCCTCTGACACGCCCATACAGATGGTTGCTGACCAGGGAAAGCAGAATGATGTACCAAATTGATATGCAATCTCAGAAAAAGGTACAAGCCAATAGCAGATTTGCTGGACAGGTAGTGGCCATGAAGCACACTTTACTGATCAGCAGGTGAGATGCAGCGAATCCTATAGCTTCCAGTCCTGTGCAGCAATGAGATACAAGCAGACCATATCAGTGTTGCCAACCTACCAGATTGAAATTTACTGACACCACACCCAAAATTTACTGGCACAGCCACGTTTTTACTGGCATTTTTAAAAGTTACAAAATTTTAAGTGCAAATTTCAATATTTAGGCTACAAACAAGGACAATATGCAATTAGCAATGTGATTTAAGGTAGATATTGATAAAAAACATATTTCTTATTTTTTTTTCCGACATATTAAGTAAGCAGCTCAGGGATAGGATTTATGAGGGCAAGCAATTACAATGGGCAGGCATACATACTCTCACAGTGACACTGCCAGCAGCGTGCAGCAGCACAGATGATGACACCTCACCAACACGACACGTCCCCTCCTGAGTCACAGTGACAGCCTCTCTCCACGCCAAGTGGTCCGTTCGGTCCACTTTAGTCCAAACAGCACTGACAGTCCCGCTCCTGTTTGCCTTGCTCCCATCCTGCAGACTCGCACATGAGGCTCTGGCCACTTCACTCAGGTCCCTTGCACCATGACATTACACGACTTGCCCAGGCAGAGGCACTCGGATGATCTCGGGGGGCTCCAGACCAAAACTGAACATGTGCAGTTCCAAGCCAAGCGCCACAGCCATATTTTTTACTGGCAACCTATTCCTGTCACTGGCATTTACTGGCAGGAGAAAAGTGCCCATTTTTTACTGGCTGCCAGTAAAAATACTGACGGCTGGCAACACTGGACCATATGTTTGTAGAATTACATGTGACAAAACAGCTTTGCATGTTTGTGGATCTACAAGTGACAGAATAGCCTTGCTGCTGGTCTGTGGAACCACAAGTACATGATCAACTGCAAAGCTGTTCCGAGACAGACACCATCTTAAATACAATTAAAATATGAAATCTGTCTAATCAGATACTATCCAAAAAGAATTTTGAACTATTACATAAGAATTGATTTTGCCCCAGAAAATGGACCCACTTATTTTACTCTTTTTAAATACCTCAATAGATTCATTAGAAATTTAATAGTGAGGGGTACAATAATATATTTATGGATGCTCAATTTACAAAAAAGCTGTGTGTTAGTAGCCCAAAACAGGAAGGAGCTTAGTGCATTTGTTGTCTCATCAACAGGTATTTTTCTGTATTTGCATATCAATGGATAAAACATGAGGACATGTTCATGTACTGCAGAGACGTACTGCATATGCCACATATTTCATTATAGGGGTAAAAAGAGACACTTTTCTAGTGTTTTCATCTCTGATTCATATAACGAGTTAAAGCATACTTATTCAGGGGACTTTAAAATACAGCACACCAGCACAGAAAAATACACACACAAGGTTACACAAATACAAAATTTATGATACAAAAAAAACATTAAGCCAAACACATGATGTTTTATCAGAGCCACTGACCATTATTATATTCACAATATTTAACATATTATTTCACTAAATGGCAACAGTCAATGCTTTATCAGGGCCACAGGCAAAACAGGCAAAATAGGCAAATAAATAATTCACATATTCCTGTTACACCAGTAGCAAGGAAGTTTATTTATTTTTGCCATTTTGTGGCAGGACTACCTGTGGTCCTAGATGTCTCTTATACAGTAGTTGATCCATATTCGCCTATGGGACCATTTCCATTATCAGTAGCATTTTTGAAAGATTTCTATACTGTCTGGAGGCCATTGTTCTCCACATGTGCATGATGTCATTTGTAACACAAGCCTGGCCGCCACAACATCTGTAATGGTTATGTGCATTCTTTACTGCCTATGTTGCATACTTCCTGATGAAGCATCTCTAAGTGAAAAACTTGTTCACCGCTGTCATAAGGTGAAATAAAATGCTAAATGTGGTAAATGCAATAAAGGTTATTGGCTCTGGTAAAACATTATCAGGGGAATTCAATAAATCCCTGCTGACTTTTATAGAAATATAATCCTTTAAAATGGCTTGTGCCGGACTAAAAAATCCCTGCTGCCCATTTTGGTAACTTTACTGACACGTGTCAGGTAGATCTCAATAGCGCCACTTTTACGTAATGGCACTATTATTCCTCATTGCTCAAGCCCACTTGAGATTAAGATGCAGCTGCGGAAACTGGCAATTGCTTGTCTCTGCTTGTTGTCCTCTCTCTTTACAGTATGTTCTCTCTAAGGTGCTAAAATAAATGCCTGTGCATCTCTCTGCAGCAAATTACTGATGATATGCTTGAAAAATTCAGCTGCATCTTCAGTTCCAGTTTTCAGGGCAACAGCGGGATTAGTTGTAGAAGAGGAGGAAGAAGAGTGCACATTTGGTGGTGGTGCCACAACACTGTAAGCCCTCACAGTTACGCTTGTTGGCCACAGGAATGGGCCCTGCTATGAAATATTATATCAAGAATTGGAATTGCATGTCCCTGTTAAACAGGGGCAGAAAAATTGGGCCTTGTGTGGTGGTGGTGGTGCCACAATAATGTAACCCCACACAGATACTCTTGCTGGGCGCAGGAATGGGCCCTGCATTGAAATATTATATCAAAAATTGTAATTACATGCCCTGTTAAACAGGGGCAGAAAAATTGGGCCTTGGGTGGTGGTGGTGCCCTAAACAAAATATTGTTGGAAGCTAGCATCATCAAGATTGAGGAGGGATAGGATATTCACTCAGCATAGGCAGTCTTCAAGGGACAGTCTTCAAGGGATCCCACATCCCAATCAGTTATATCAGCATCAGCATCAGGTGCTTGATAGCTGCTGATCCAAGACTGATTCAGACCCAGTAACCCAGTGGATGCTCTGTTGGAAAGGTCTCCAAGTCTGCTCTTGCCCCTAGATATTCCTGCACCATGTAATGCAGACGCTGGTGATGGTTGCTTGAACCGATCAGACCTTGACACTGAGGACTGAAAAATTGTTTAAATGCACTGGTCAGCCGGCCACCTTCTCCACCGCTCTTCCTCTGACTGAACGAAGCCTCAGCAACACATTGTCCAGCACCAGGAAATTGTAATCTCCCAGGGTCTGGAAATGCATTGCACAAACCTTTCTTCAAGGCCTCCTGAAGATGTTTCATCCTCTGCTCCCTCTGCGAAGGCAGGATGAGTTCTGCAACTTTACCCTTGCAACATGGATCAAGAAGGGTTGCCAGCCAGTAATGATCCCTCTCCTTAATACCAGGGAACCTTTTGCAGGCCTTGCAGAATCAGGGAGGCCATGCAGCTTAAGTTTGCAGAGGCATTCGATTCTGAGTCCTCTGGGTCACTAAGGATCACATGATCCATAACAACCTTCTCCCAGCCACGTACAACTCCTTGGGTTTCTGGGGACTGAAAACCATGCCTTGAAAACTGCTGCTGAGTGTTATCCTCCACATCCATTCTCACACAATCCTTCTCTTCTTCTTGTGTGTTTGGTGGGCCCGCAGGATCACTATCTGGATAAAGGGGTCCTTGAGAGATAAGGAAGTCCTCCTCTTCCTCCTGCTGTTCTGCCTCAAGTGCCCTGTCTATTATTCCACTAAGCGTGTGCTCCAACAGGAAGACAAGAGGGACAGTGTCACTAATGCATGCAATGTCGCTGCTCACCATCCTTGTGGCCTCCTCAAATTGTGACAGGACAGTCCATGCATCAGTAGCCTCTGGCATGGTGAAAAGAAGCCAAGCTCTCCTGACCCTGTCCTGGTGCTATACTCGCACAGGTACTCATTGATGGCCCTCTGCTGTGTGTGCAGCCGCTGCAGCATTGCCAACGTTGAGTTCCACCTGGTGGGCATGTCACAAATGAACCGGTTGGTGGGCAGGATGCATTCCCTTTGAATGTCAGCCAGCCAAGCACTGGCATTGTATGACCGGCGGAAATGACCACAGACTTTTCTGGCCTGCTTCAGGAGATCCTGTAAGCCTGGGTACCTGCTCAAGAACTTCTGCACCACCAAATTCAGGACATGTGCCAAACATGGAACATGGGTCAAGTGTCCTGTAGTGGGATGCCTCTTTGTCCAGATTCTGGTGCAGGTCCCTTTAACTCAACTCCCCACAATCCTTTGAGCTCCTGGACACACCCGGGGGATATAAAAGTCAGCTCCACCCAGCTTCCTGTGCTCAGAGAGATCCTGCCTGATGGGACAGCAGTGACTGGGCAAGTGAGCTGTTCCCAGGTGGTGGG
Organism: Aquarana catesbeiana; assembly: GCF_042186555.1. Taxonomy (NCBI): domain Eukaryota; kingdom Metazoa; phylum Chordata; class Amphibia; order Anura; family Ranidae; genus Aquarana; species Aquarana catesbeiana. The sequence continues at coordinate 408,014,578 of NC_133326.1, read as the reverse complement.
TCCTCCCCTGTTAAGTCTGGTGTGCGGGCCACCAGCAGTGAGCACAAGAGCACGCAGCATCTTTCCAAGCCCCAGTCACTGGAGAGGACTCTGTTACAGTCCATTGGTAGAAGCTGTCCATGAAGTGAGTTGGACCTATCTCCAGCCACCAGAACCCCCTGACCGAAGCAAGTAGAAAGCAGTGCCAGCGTGAAGTTTGTGTCAGCAGGAGGTCCACTCAGTTGACAGTTCTGTTGATCGAATGATACTATTTTGGACACGCGAGATTCTTTAGCTCTCTGCTCTATCTGTAGATTAGACTCAGAACACGCTGCTGCCACCTTGTGGACATTAGGTGAATGGCAGTATAATTGTTATTTCCTCTTTCTTTGCGGTTCATATTAATGTTCTGTACTGTATACCCAGTTTCGCACGATTTCCGGTACAATTTATGTTGAAGTTCACTGTAAAGTAAAGTAGAGATTGCACATCACCACTGGTCTGATTATTTGGCTGTGACTGTTACACTACAGTTCCTTTTGGAGGGCGGAGAGAAGGTTAGTGCCATTGTCGCATACAACCATTCCTGAAGCTTGTGTGGCGTCCACCACCTCTGAGCTTGCCCCTGCAGAGCTGACAGAATCTTTGCCTCAGTGTGGCTCCTGTCTCCTAAGCAGACCAAATCAAGCACCACATGGCATCTTTTTGCCTGACTGCCAAGTTTGCTCCAGTGACGAGGAGGGAGGGATGATGAGGTCACTGACTGCAGTGACCTCATCATCTCCTCCCTCCTCGTCACTGGAGCAAACTTGGCAGTATGCTGCAGCTGGGAAAACATGACTGCCAGTTTCTTGTCCTTCTTGGGCACCCCCTCTCTCTAGGCTCACGTCACTCCCTTCCTCAACTCGAGAACCAAAATCGGAGCCTTCAAATCGCTGCGCATCCTCCAACAGCATGTACCAGACACAGTGGTTGAATAGTTCTGGGGACTCCTCCATGCATGATGGTGGGGTTACGGAAGGAGTGACTGTGGACAAGGAGCTGGTGGAATAGGCTGCTTTGGCAGCTGCATTGGAAGGCAAGCTACTCTGAGCCTGGGTGACAGAGGATGAGGAGGATGAGGATGGCTTTATTATCCACTCCACCAACTCTTCTGCATGTTCTGGCTCAATAACATGGCCAGCAGAAGAAAAAAAGGACAAGCGTGCCCCACGGCCACCTGCAGAGGATGCACCATGCCCACGACAAGCATTGTTGACTGTAGACACAGAGGCTACTTGCCCTCTTTTAGTGGTCTGTGAGCGTCTGCCTCTCCTTGGCGGCCTTCTGGACATGATCTATATTTTGTTTTGCAACATCACACTACACTGTATTAGATACTGTGTGCACAACCAGAAGTGTAGTAGAAACTCTACACACTGTATTAGATACTGTGTACACCGCCTGCACTGTATTAACAACTGTACTACAGCTGCACTGTATTGTGTACTGTGTACACCACCAGAAGTGTAGTAGACACTGTACACACTGTATTAGATACTGTGTACACTGCCTGAAGTGTATTAGAAACAATACACCACGGAATGCACTGTAGATATAGGCTACACTGGATGCAGAATATATACTGTGTATATATATATATATTAAGAAACTGCCTGCACTGACTGAATATAGAGTAAAAAACACTGAATGTAAAGTCTATGCTAAATGCACGGTGTATATATATATATATATATATATATATATATATATACAGTCAGTCTAGTATATATATATATATATATATATATATATATATATATATATATATATATATCTCAAATACACTGCCACTAACTGAATAACCTGGCTGTTTATTCTAAATTAAGCTATCTCTCCGTCCACACCAACAACACTACACAGGGCCGCCATGTAGGCAGCCTTATATAGTGTGGGGCGTGGACTTAGTCCCCCTGAGCCATAATTGGCCAAAGGCACCCTGCCAGGGCCCTGGTATTGGCCAAAGCATGCAGGTCAGGTGCATGCTTTGGCCAATCATCATACAGCAATGCACTGCGATCTTGCAGTGCATTATGGGGCGTTCTGCGGTGCTCGAATTTTCCGCGAACGCCCCGTAATGTTCGCTCTTCATCGAATGGGTGAACACCCAACGTTCGACCCGAACATCAAGCTCATCCCTAATTACATGTCCTAAAATGGCCACATTCCTTAAAAATCTTAAGATCCAGAAAGACAATACATTCATGGTCTATATCCCAGGAGAGGGTGATGTTCTTATTGTTGTTATTGAGTCTCTGCATAAACTGTTCGAGGCTAGCAACATCACCTCCCAGATCATAAACAAATCGTCTATGTAACAACTGTAACACATAAGCTGACTAGGGGTATTTCTAAATACCATCTCCTCCTCCCAGTGTGCCATGAAAAGATTGGCAACACTGATGGCAAAACAGGTGCCCACAGCAACCCCCTTATTTAGAGGTAGAACTGGCGATCATACCAAAAATAATTTTTGTTTAAACAAAAATTTAAACATTTAAGTAAATACTTGCTGTGTGTCCTAGACATGTCTGATCCTCGGAGGGTCCATTTCAGAGAAGCCAATGCATCTTGGTAGCCAATGATAGTATAGAGTGAACTGACATCAGCAGTAGTCAGTATACTATTAGAACTACAAGTCAAAGATTCCAAAATCTGGATAATGTGTTTTGTGGCCTTGGTATCAGCTACTAGGGGCTTGAGAAAAAAGTCAATATATTGACCTAAATGGGCTGTCACTAACTCAATCGCATTCACTATAGGTCTACCCTGAGGTAGCTGGCCATTTTTATGAATTTTTGGTAAAAAAAAAAAATAATGGGAGTCCTGCATGCAGTAGGATTCAGCTATAAAGCCTCTTTTTTATTAAGAACCCCATTTCTTTGACCTCTTTTATTAAGAAAATGTAATTCATCTTTAAATTCAAAGACTGGATCTGATCTGCGTACCCCATCTTCCAGTATCTTCCAGTAGGTGGTACATTTCCTTTTTATAGAAAGTCTTATCCATAACCACTAAACTACCTCCTTTATCCGCTGGATGGGTAATAAGGTCTTTTTTCTTCTCCAAGGAGGCTATACCATTTCTAACATATACAGTAGATGGTCCCTAATCTTTTTAATATTTATTCCTTCCAGATCACTAAGTACCATATTCTTAAAAAACAAATTATGCTTGTTTTCAACATTGGGGGGTAAAAACAGACTTGTTCCTCAAATTAGAGTGGACCCCAGTATCTGATGACATCACTCTAGGCCCTGGTTTGGATATAAAATAATTTCTAATATTTAAATTTTAAATTTCATATCTTTTAAATGTTTATATATGTTTGAAATGTATTGAAATTCCGAACTGTGAATTTTAATCCCTTATCAAGGACCCTTAACTCCAGTTAGGGACGAGCCACTAATATTGTAAATACCAGCTCCTACTGAAGTCTCTTTCTTTCTTCCAACTCTCCTACCTCTCTTTTTCAACCCCCCCTCCATATCCATTTCCAGTGGGAGTATCTTGTGGTGGTCCCCCATCTCTGGGGGTAAGAAGTCCCTAAAAAATCCCCTCCCCGTGTATCAATAATATCATACAATGGTGTAAACCTATTATGTGTAGACACAGGGTCATTCCCTCGAAGATATAAACCCCACCGGTAATAATCACCAGAGGAGTTATTCCTAGGTTGCAATGATCTATCGGGTACTGAAAGCCCACCTACATTGGAATATGATTGAGGGGGCGGAGGTGGGTATTAATTCCTTCCTCTATTTCCCCATGCTCCTTCCCTATGGTTATCCCAAACGGAGGTCCAATGATGGCCCTCGGTATTATAATATGGTTTGGTTATCCCCTGATACGAGGTTCCACAGGGTGGAGGAGGAGGGGTGGCAGATTTGGGAGGAGCAATGGAAGGTGGCTGTGCATTTTGCCTAATAGGTTGAATATTACTCTGCCACCTGAAAACCTCATTGCGTTCAAAATCACCCAGATCCCTGATAAATTTCCCCTTCTTATTTTCTTGTGCTTCTCAGTCCCGCTTAATCTTATTTTTAAGTTCACCTGAAAGCTTAGTAAATTCAGATGTTTCTTTAAATGGCACTATTTTGGTTTTAATCTCTTGAATCTGTACCTTCAATCCTCTCTTTTTATTCTGTTCCATTTTAATAAAAAATCCATGAGTTCCAAACCTTTTTAATTAAAAAATGAAAACTATTTTTTTAATGAATCATCTGTAAGACCATCATGTTTTCAGTCGTTTCTCGTAATCAAGGTCCTCCAGTCCCCTTATTAGTTTTGTTGCCCTTCTTTGGACTCTCTCCAGTTCCAGCACATCCCTTCTGAGGACTGGTGACCAGAACTGGACAGAATACTCCAGATGTGGCCTAACCAGAGTTTTACAAAGTGGCAGGATTATAGTTTTATCCCTGGAGTATATCCCCTTTTTTATGCATGCTAATATTCTGCCGGCTTTGGTAGCTGCAGCTTGACATTGCATGCTATTGCTCAATCTGTCATCTACTAGGACCCCCAGATTTTTCTCCATCCTTGATTCCCCCAGCGGTTCTCCCCCTAGTGAGTAGTTTACATTTATGTTTGTTGCTTTCAAGTGCATTACTTTACATTTTTCCACATTAAACCTCATTTGCCATGTATTTTCCCACTCCATTATTTGGTTCAGGACTTTCTGTAAAATTTCTATACCCTGATGTGAAGTTATTGCCCTGCTTATTTTTGTGTCATCCACAAAAACTGAGATTGAGCTATTTATCCCATCTTCTATATTATTTAAGAAAAAAATTAATAGAATTGGTCCCAAGAAAGAATCTTGGGGCACTACACTTACCACTCCAGACCAGTCTGAGTACATGTTATTTATCACCACCCTTTGAACACGCCCCTGTAACCAAGAACAAACCTTATGGTCCACGCCTGCGGACCTCAGCTTGTAAATTAAGCGCTTATGGGTGACTGTATCGAATGCCTTTGCAAAATCCAGGTGCAATAAATTCACAGGCTTTCCCCTGTCTAGATGGCAGCTCACTTCCTCAAAGAATGTTAACAGATTGGTCTGGCAAGAACGTTGTTTTGTAAACCCATGCTGATTACTACTAATGATATTTTTTAACTTAGTATATTGTTGGATATAGTCCCTTATCATCCCCTCCAATAATTTACCAAAGATTGATGTTAGGCTAACTGGCCTGTAGTTTCCAGGGATGTGTCTCTGTCCTTTTATGAATATTGGTACCACATTGACTTTTCTCCAATCAGCTGGTACAAATCCTGTCAGTATGCTGTCCACAAAGATTAGGAACAATGGTCTGGCTATAACCTGACTGAGTTCTCTGAGGACTCTCGGGTGTAAGCCATTTGGTCCTGGTGATTTATTTGTATTAAGTCTATCTAGTCTCTCTTTCACTCTGGCCTCTGTTAGCCATGAGGGTATGCCCTGTGATGTGTCACTAACAGTACTGTCGCGGTCGATATACCTCTCCTTTTCCTGCGTAAAGACTGAGGAAAAGAAGGCATTTAGTACAGTTGCCTTCTCTGTGTCGTCCGTAACCATCCTCCCATTCTCATCTTTTATGTGGGAAATGTGCTCTGATTTTGCCTTTTTACTGTTAATGTATCTAAAAAATGTCTTTGAATTTTTTTTACTCTCTTTTTTTATGTCCTTTTTTTCTCACAAGCTTACTTTTGGTGGTATTTGATCACTTCTGGGGTTTTTATTTTTTTGCGCTATAAACAACAGAAAAGCGTCAATTTTGAAAAAAAAAAAAAAAACAATATTTTTTACTTTTTGCTATAATAAATATCCAAAAAAACACATTTCTTCCTCAGTTTAGGCCAATATGTATTCTTCTACATATTTTTGCAAAAAAAAAATCGCAATAAGCGTATATAGATTGGTTTGCGCAAAAGTTATCATGTCTACAAAATAGGGGATAGATTTGTGGCATTTTTATTATTTTAATTTTTTTTACTAGTAATGGCGGTGATCTGCGATTTTTAGCGGGACTGCGACATTGCGGCAGACAGATCAGACACTTTTGACACTTTTTTTGGGACCAGTGAATGCACTGATTACTGTATAAATGATTAAATGTGAAATCTCTGCGCTGGTCTAAATGATGAAACAGCTGCTACTCAAGACCAAGAATAAAGTAAAAAAAAAATGTATTTATAAATGGAGCGCTATTTCCTGTGTTTAACTATATAAAATGTGACACTATATAATTTATAAAGTGATCATTGTGCATAAGATAATACTTGATGGTAAATGTGCTTCAATATAATGAAAATTAATAAAGTGACTGCTGCATAAACCACAATATAAAAACAGTGCTCAAAAAAGTGCAAAATGAATAAACATTCAATAAACTTATAATAAATAATAAGTGCCTTTTGTGACTCTTATTTGTAACACACAAAGTTCATATAGTGAATAGATGCAGCATATGTGGAATCTCATTCAGGCAATCTCCTGCATATGTCTCCTTTGCTTTCAATCACTGAGCATTGCACAATGTCTGATATGTTCCGCTTGAAAACAATCACATATGTTTGAAGATATGATGTCTCAAAAGGTAAAAGTTGGCCTCTTACCAGATATGGTGGACCCCTATTACAGCGATCAAACTCGCTGTAGGAGTATATTCGCCTCTCTGGATATCACCCACTTGGTTGTCCTGCTTTCATGCAACTCAGAACTCAGGTAATTCAAAGACCAAGGAAATGGATTGCTTTCATGGGCTTTCAGCTTATGAACTGAATTCAGTTAACTGAATTACCTCCATTCCCAGTACACAAAATTTTTGTGGAAACGCGTTGAATCTGAGAATCCCTGTAACGCCACCCAACTGGTTAGACGAATGATATCGCCGCCAGATACTACAATTTTTTTCATGTCTGCAATTTCTGTCTTGTTGTAAGTGTAACCTATTATAAGCTTTTTAACAAATCCATACAGTTTTACACTGTGTGATACCTTTGTTTAATAAAGCATTCCTATTTTTCCTCTCTGTTCAATATATCAATGTTTCTAGGATTTGGTCCCAATTAATGTCATGCAGTAATGACCGCAGTTCAGAAAAAATGGCTCGTTTGAAATTTAATGTTCTTGTGCTACCCCCGTGCCTCCTTTTTCTATGTTTTATGTTAAATGTGATCATCCTAGGATCGCTAGATCCCAAGTTGTCTCGTATTTCATCATCTGAGATCAGACAAGGATCGTTTGTAATTAATAAATCTAACAGGGCATTCTTTCTAGTTGGGGAATCCACCAATTGGGACATGGAGTTGTACTGCAAGTCATTCATGAAATGACGGGCCTTTAATGAGTGCGCTGTCCCCTCTGCCCAGTCAATATTGGGATAATTGAAGTCCCCCATTATGATGACATTTGCCTGCCTCACTGCCATTTCTAACTGATAGTAGGTCCCGCTCCTCCGCCTCCTTCAGACTGGGTGACCTATAACATACCCCACTATTAATTTCCCACTTACTTCCTCTCTTTGAAGTTCTACCCATACTGATTCCACCCCCCCCCCCCCCCCCCATCCCATTCACAATGTCTTTCCTCTCTACCACCCTTGCATCATTTTTTACATATAGACACCCCCCTCACCCTCCCCCCTTATACCTTCCCTGTCTTTCCGATACAAGAAATATCCATGGATATTTGCCAGCCAATCGTGTGAGCTGTCAAACCAAGTTTCAGTTATTCACACAAAGTCTAAGTCCTCCTCATGTAAAAGCAGCTCGAGCTCCTCTATTTTGTTAGCTAGGCTCCTAGCATTTGTGTATGCGTCTCTCAGCGTTGTATGGGTGCATATTAACTTCCCCTTAGTTTGACTCGGGCTTTGTTTTCGAATTGACCTTGCATTCACCCTACAATTAGAAGTTACAGCTGTATTATCACTACTGACTTCACTATTACCCTCTGTCCTATGCTCACTGCCGGCCAATGCTTCCTCTAACTCCTTCCCCCTCATACCTATTTTAAAAACCCCTCCAACTTTATGGGCATCTTTCTTCCCACAATAGGCCTATACTATCCCCATTAAGGTGCAGCCCGTCCTTGTTAAAGAGCCGGTAGTTGCCAAGTAGTCCGTCCAGTTCCCCAGGAACCCGAACCCCTCATTCCTACACCAATTCTTCAGCCACTTGTTCAGTTCCCTATGCTCCTGTTGCCTCTCTGGTGTGGCTCAAGGTACAGGTAGTATTCCCCAGCTTTCTGATGGAAGATGCCAAATCTTCTGAAGTGTCAGAAGACTTAGCATCTGAAAATGCCTCTTTAAGATTTACTTTACATTTTATATTGAAAAATATCCATGAATGCAGCTAAGATTGTGGTGAAATGCAAAGGTCACAATTTTTTGATCAAAAACAATCACACAAGACAGCAAAGAAATAATATAAAAAGGAATTGCCAGCTGAACACTAGGAGAACATTCCACAGCTCCTCAGACTGAACCATACAAGAAATAAGTGCAGGGCAATAAAAAGTCCACTTCCTGCCAGATATCACAGATAGTCCATATAAGCCAATAATGAATCCCAGTGGCACCAGGGTGGAAAAATGGAAAACAGTAATCCAAGGTGACACACTACCACCACCAAGGTAAGGATTAGCCGCTCACCTCGAACCGATGACTCCTGTTTGAACAAAAAGGTCTAACAAGCTTGTCCCCCCCAGGGGTAAAACATACTCAATGGAGTCTGGGTCCTGTAAGCAAGCTCTATCCCGGGTTACATAAGAGAGAAGCATAGAAGACTAATATAGTACTCTATGTCTTTGTAAACTCAATTGTTTATTAAATATAAGTAAAAATGCTCACATTAAAACCACTTGTCGATTGGCATGTACACAAACACTCAGGAACATCCAGGAGAAGACAGCAGCAAGCTTTCGCTCGAGCAAGGATAGCGGCGGGTGACGTCAGTTACAGCAGCTTCACGCGTTATGTCCTATGGGACTTTGTCAGTGGGGGTGGAGCTGCCTAGTCACCCAATGTCAAATAAAGAAGAGAGTTGCCATGGGGATCACAGAGACGCCCACACCTTCTTGGCGTAAGGCTTTCTGGTCCCAGATGGAAGGACATATAATCAACATGTAGTTCAGCCTGCATATCTAGTATCCCTCCATATATAAATCACTAGAAAAGGATTTTATTCTTGAGGTAAAAGATAAAAAAATAAAACTTTATTCTAAAACAAACATCCCCTGGAACACCCAGGGGGTATGAGCGGGCTCCAACACTCAGGGATATTATTGCCCCAGGGGTGGTGGACCCTCCAGTAATAAAGGAAAATCTGTTGTTTTCCTTTCTCTCCAGGTTTTATACATGTGGGCGGTGCTCGGTGTGTAAACATTCTAAATGTAACAACAAAAGACGTAAAGATTTTTCTTCCTCAGTTACGAATAGGAAATATTAAATTAAAGACCTGATTACTTGTGATACCTATGGGGTGGTCTATATGCTGGAGTGCAATTGCGGCCTCCAGTATATAGGCAGAACCTCTAGATCACTTAATGTAAGAATAGGTGGGCATGTTAACAATGTTAAAAAAGGTGTCAGATCACATAGTGTGTCTAAACACTTTCGTAACTGTCATGATAGGGACCCCAGTGGTTTATGATTTAGGGGGGGTGAAAAAGGTTAACAAGCATTGGAGGGAAGGTAATTTTATTAGATGTTTAAGTCAGAGGGAATCATTTTGGATATTTGAGACAAAGGTATTGGCGCCAACCGGGTTAAACGTTGAGTTCGACCTTAACTGTTTTACTTCTGATAGATAATTTTGACGAGTTGTTTTTTATATTTTTGTGACATGTATATATAATAATATGTGATGGATAGCAGCGGGTGGCCTTATACATGCATAGTGGATTGTCTTTTTTGTTTTTTTACTATACTATTATACCCCCTGGGTGTTTCTTTTAAAATAAAGTTGTATTATTTATCTTTTACCTCAAGAATAAAATCCTTTTCTAGTGATTATATTTGGAGGGATACTAAATATGCAGTATGTTGTCCGCTGGCTGGACTACATGTTGATTATATGTCCGTCCATCTGAGACCGGATAGCCTTATGCCGAGAAGCTGTGGGTGTCTGTGGTCCCCATGGCAACCCTCTTCTTTATTTGACATTGGGTGACTAGGCAGCTCAACCCCCGCTGACGAAGTCCTGTAGGACGTAACACGTACGGGAGGTGAAGCTGCTGTAACTTATGTCACCCGCCACTATTCTTGCACAAGCTTGCTGCTGTCTTCTTCTGGAGTGTTTGTGTACATGCAAACTGACAAGTGGTTTTAAAGTGAGCATTTTTACTTATATTTAATAAACAATTGAATTTTCAAAGAGGGAGAGCACTATTAGTCTTCTATGCTTCTCTCTTATGTGACCTGGGATAGAGCTGCTTACAGGAACCGGACTCCATGGAGCGTGTTTTACCCCTGGGGGGGACAAGCTTGTTAGACCTTTTTGTTCACACAGGGGTCATCGGTTCGAGGTGAGCGGCATATCCTTACCTTGGTGGTGGCGTGTGTCTTCCATCCATCTTTCCACCCTGGTGTCACTGGAATCCATTTAGGCTATTCTTCGATGCATACGAATGGTAGTTTTCTGTTTTCTTCCATGTCTTTCTCGTTATGGTTGCCATTTTAAAGCACGCTGTTCTTCTAAACTATGTCTGTAACAACCCATTTTACGCAGATTTTCAGAGAGAAATGCACTATACCCAGCATGTACAACTTTTGCTGACTTCGTCCTTATATAAGGGCCACCTGTTTTTTCAGACTGAATGACCTTACTAATTGAACTCCACACTGCTACTATTTTGAACAATTTCAATTAATCATTCAGTTACACAGAATCAGCAGCATGCATTTCATGACTGTTGGGTCTGTTGGTTTTCTACTACTCTACTACATCTGCTAGTAAATTATTTGCCATGTAGAAATATAATGTATACCAAAAACAGTGATTGATCTGGTTAGTGATGTTGGACTGCTATTATTTTGAACACAACTGTAGGTAGTAGGTTTTACAAAAATATGGCCTGAAGCCTGTATCTGTGTTTTAGTCATTCGCTGATTCTATTTACAGCAGGAATGTGCCCAAAAGAACTATCAGTTATCAATTAGCTACTGTCATACTTCCCGATGAAATATGATAGAAATTTGCAAACAAGCATGAGAAGGGTCCCTGATGTTAGGGAGTCAATTCAGCATAAACTTACCACTTTTGGGCAAAGAGGTTCCCAAATATAAAAAAAAAATAGAGCAGACACATGTGCCTAGACACAGGCTTTAAAGACAATCAGCAGCCATTTCAACCAATACTAGCAATATACTAAGAATGCTTCTATAGATGCTTCTGCAGCAAGTGATAAATTCCATATATATGAAATACTTGAAAGTGAACAGGTTTTAACATTCTAAGAATATTACCTGTTTTGAACCATGCTCATTGTTATCCAGTCTGAAGGATAAACATTTTTTCCAATAAGATCTTTAAACATGATAAATGTTTCCATCAGGAAATCCTAGAAAGGAGTAAAAAACACTTTATTTAGGAAGGAAGGAAGGAACAAACATTTTCTGTAGTGGAAACAGCTAGCCGAATGACATGACTAGCCTAGCATAACAGCATCTAATTAAAATGAAGAGTAAAACTTACATTATTAGGACAGAATGTCATAGAGATCTCTATCGCAAGGGATTGTTTGCATAGATTAGGAGTTTGTCTCTTAAATGAACAGTGGGTTCTGAAAGGAGCACTTGTGGCAATGCACAAAGCACATGCGTGTAGGGTATTGTATTGTAGGATGTACTGGATATGCCTTGTGTCATTAACTAAAATATTACAGCTTGCTAATGATACACATATGATTAATGCAGGACTTACCAGTAAGTCTGAGCTTGACTGAAATATTTCAATGTAGTGAGTATAATGCTGGTCACCCATCTGGTCCAGTATTGCAGTCATGCATGCCACAAAATGACCCTAAAAATGTACAAAAAATGAACAGGGCTTCACACAAGATACATAATTATTAAAGAGAAAGTAGTTTCTGGCTGTATACTGTTGGAATGATTTATTAGAGCACAAACTGACAATATAACACTTAGCAGACACATCATAGGTAGAATGAAAAAATAAAAAAGGGAAGTTACATACGTTTATATGCCAACCACTATTCAGTATGGTAAAGTGACAACATTTGGAGTTGCAATTGGAAAACATTCTTTTGTAGGACTGTGTTTCCAACTACATGTTGAATTTTTAAAATAGAGTGAAAGGCTCACTTTAAATTACCATTATGGTCATTCAATACTTCCCGTTAAAAACACAGCTTGTATTGTGTTCAAAATAAAAAAACAGATATTTTCAAACATTTGTATATTTGCCATATGTTAGGTAGATAAAAACTTTAAAACATTTTTAAAATGTTAAACATTTCAAAACATATAGACCTGTGTGTTGCCTGTAAGTGTAATTTAGCAGTGTGCAATCATTTTGAATTGAATGTAATCTCAATTTCCTTTTTCCTGACTAACCAGAATCCACATAATCAATCTTCCTGACTAACTAGCAGTTCAATATATACAGCCTGATTAAAAAATAAGAGGGCCATTACATTTTCTAACTGGTCCCAGCGGAAGTAGAAGAATAAAAGAATCAAATTTCCTTCCTGTCACTGTCCCCTGCAGTATTTCATTAAACTACACTGGGCATGTGTAGTGCATCCTGTCCTTCTGTCCCACTGCCACTTCCCCCTTACACTTACCAGCAATTTTTGACTGTCAAAATGACAGCAGGGATTTTCTGTGTTAATACAACAGCTATGGAACCTATTGTTGTCCAAAGAATGGAGCATCTGACACAGTGTCTATAAACACTGTTTAGATGGGACATTGTTACATTTGTATTTATTCTGTTTCAATCATCTGCAAATTAAAGGGATTAGCTTCCATCTGTATGTATGGATTGCATGGGTTGTTACCGACATATGGTGAAAAGTTCATGTCAATGGCACCTTTAGAAATATATTTGCCTAGAAAAATGGTGTATTCAATTCTTATTTTACCCGAGATAGATAGATAGATAGATAGATAGATAGATAGATAGATAGATAGATAGATAGATAGATAGATAAATATATCACATTCTCCAGGCTCTCTTTGATATAAAGCCTACATGATTTGATAGTGTAAGATTACATTTACACACACAAGTAGTTTAACATTTTAGTTAGACAAACTGAGACAAACAGCAGCACAGACAGATACATGTGTGCTGCTGCTGTAACAATCACATAGCGTTTATATTAAATGTATAACTATTTCTTAAATAATGAACATACAGTAGATAGCAAAAAACTGCTGTTAAACAACTTCCAAAAATCTGTATAAAATGTACAAAAATATAAAAATAAAACTGGTCCAAGGCCATTATGATATATTAATATGTATGGTATTGATCTACTTACAGTTAATTCCTGATCTCTTTCCATCATTATGACTGTCCTGTTTACTGTTCGCAGGAGTTGGTCAGTTATTTCTAGGATATGATGGTAAGTTGTTTTCTGTTTAAAAAAATTATTTGAATATATTTTTCAATATTTAAGGATGTAGATAATTTATTGGATATGCAGTACATATTTGTTGCATAGGTGTCAAAATATGATTTTTATATCAGAAACACATTTCCAAGGTCCTCGGAGACCAACTGAAAGATACAACCTTGAGCATATGCTGGCTGTGCCTCAAGGTCTTCTACTTGTTGGATGGGCCAGGCACAACTCCCGAGGCAGGCCTCACAGAAGACCTTTGAATAAAACTGGCAATCTCCACATCTGGCATTTCTGAATTTAAACTTTATACTCCACTACTCTCCAACACTGCCTTGTTCCAAACTCTATCACTAGTCCACTAAATAACCTAATTTCCTTTGTGGTCCTTAAATCTTTTGTCTTCTCCATTAAGGCCTTGTCATAAAACAGCAGCCTCAGTAATGACTTCCACGTTGTCCAATTAATCCAGCACTATCTTTAGCTAAGGGAGATACATCCACTTCTTTTAGGAGTTCCTTAAGGCTGGGTTCACACTAGTGTGAATTGGATGTGGGTTTCCCTGCATCCAATTCACACAGCAGGAGATTGTGACCGGCTCTCTATAGAGCCAATTCACATATCTCCGCAGCGGCTCTGATGCGATTTGCACAGGTGCCCTGTACATCTTTTGGTCCATTTTAGGTCCAAATTCAGCCAAAAATTCGGGCTGAAATGGGACCTGAAACAGTGAACGAGGACGCACCAGACTCCTGCTGTGAGCCGCTGCATGCTCATATGTGAGCGCAGCCTAAAGGAAATCCCCCAGTAAAAAAAAAAAATCAAAGCCACTATTGCTCACTCATTTTTTAAAGTAGAACTATAGGCAAAACCTTTTTTTTCATTTTAGATAGAGCAAGTAAGAGTTATAACCCCTGCCAGATATTTTTTTCGTCATCTGTGTCCCATTACTGAGATTTTCCCTCACTTCCTCTCCTACAGCCAAACAGGAAGTGAGTGAAAATCCCTACAAATGTAGGGAACTTATGGACCCCAGGCTACTAGAACTAGTGTCCCCTTGGAATATTTACCTTTTATTACTTTTCTGGGACTACCCAAAATGTGAGTTTTTTGTTTACTTTCACTTCTAATGATAATGGTAAATAGGAGAAATATGGAGAATGAACCTTCTTAACGGGGGTACAGACAGCAATACAAACCGACAGTTATTCTAATCTATTTCCCCTCAATCCAAAACTAGAAAAAAGTTTTGCCTTTAGTTATACTTTATTGTGCATAATGGCTGTCATACTGATCTCATACTTTTTACTTTACTGTACATCTAGTGACTGACTTAGAACAAGCATGTGTATATCAGATGGTTGACCCTTTGTGTTTTCCTCAAATACACTCATGTTAAATTCAAAAGCCCATTTTCATAGCTTGCTGGTACCTTTCTGCTGATTACCCTCTGTGGCCATCCACCCTCTGTGTGCCAGAAGTTTGAATTTCAGAACTAACAATGTGTATAAAAGTAAGCCAAACTACATTTTTACACCTTACATATTAACTGATGGTCCTTTCCTTTCAGTGCTCTAATATTCTGATATTCAATTACATAGTTACATAGTTACATAGTTACATAGTTAGTAAGGTTGAATAAAGACACCAGTCCATCCAGTTCAACCTGAGTGAGTGTGGGTGTGTGTCTACAATTATCCCTATTTATTTAAGGTACCCATATAGCACCGTCAATTTACGCAGCGCTCCACACATACATCGCACACTCACATCGGTCCCTACCCTCAATTTCCATTGTCCATACCTAAAGAATGTCTGTACCTTGGCCTAATGCATGCACAAAACACAAGGCACATGAATAGTTTAGTATTATATTAAAATCTGCTGCAGGAATGGCAGAGGCCCTAGAGCATTTAATGGTGGGTGTTGCATAATTTTTTTGCTCATTTCTGACATAGTATAAGATAATTCCTTTATTACCATTTTTAGAAAAAAAAGACATGTATTGTGTGCAGTTCATTAGAAGAAGGTTGTGTTCTGTTTTTGTTATAAAATTATTATTTTTCAGTTATTTACTAGTTTTCAATTTTGTAATATGTATTTTTTGAATGGATGTCAGTTTGTATCTATGTCTACTTTTAGTTATCTGTGCCCACAGTCATATTCTGTCAGTTGTACATGTGAAGCTCTGTTTTAAATAGTTTTGTATGCTGTGTTTTGCCTGCTCCTGATAATATCTGATGTTAAAAGTTCAAATACCTTTGGTGTGGACTGGTTAGTCAAAAAAACTGCTATGGTGGGGGAATTGGGCATAAACTATTAGTAGTAGCCCATCATGCCCAATAAGGCCCTTACTTGTTTTATTGCATGGGACAGTTCTGCATTACTTGTAGCAGGAATTTAAGCAGACGTCTACTAATAAAATGCCCCAAATACTCAGTCCTCTTGAGGTTTGGCTGGCAAACCTGCTTCTCTAAATCAGGGCTTTTACTTATGTAAAAACTTGTGCCTGAGAGAAGGCTTTTACTCAGTGCCAGGCTAAGTTATGTACTGTATCACTATAACATCAAAGTAAGCTGTAACATAAGATCACAGAAATCTGACCATTAAGCTTTAAACTGTGGCTGAGATGTTATGCAAACCAAAATGCAATACTCTATACTGCACAACCCTGCCAGAGTGCAGGAGCCATTTCCTATTTAGCACTATTACTCAGGAAAATCTTCCAAAAATCTTTAGTGAGCTCTGGTGTACTCAAACTATCACATTACATTTGCAGTATCAAATAAAAAATAAACAAAATAACACATAAAATAAATCCTGGACTTTTTGATACTTATTACATGACTGGAAAGTGGACCTTGTCTCAGGCTTCACAAATCTTTGTACTCATAGGACTACCATCACAGTCTTTCTGCAGCCTTGTTATCTAATTAGGCCAATTTAGGTTAACGAAAGCCAAGGCCTAGGCTGTTTTTAGAAAGTCATGATAGTTGTCATGTTTTAGAAAACCTGAGGATTAACACATTGCAAGAGGATTATCTCCTAGATTGTAAGCTCTAACGAGCAGGGCCCTCTGATTCCTCCTGTATTGAATTGTATTGTACTTGTACTGTCCTCCCTAATGTTGTAAAGCGCTGCGTAAACTGTTGGCGCTATATAAATCCTGTATAATAATAATAAAAATAATATTTGAGTATTGCTTGATGTCTCTTCCCTTTCCATCTTGATTCCTTATGAGTTTGGCCTTACCACCCTCCAACACTTTAACACTTTGTCACTTAATAGTGTAGTGTCCAGGGTAATTTTTTAGTTCAGGCTGTCCATTTCATCCTCAACCAGAATTTTTTATTTTTCCAAGATTCATTTTTCCTCCAGGTTAAAGGCACAGCCAAGTGGGCTAGCTTCGCTCCCAGCTATGCCAACACCTTTTTGGCTACTGGGAAGAGCTTTTCATCTGCACCAACAATATTGCTCGATAGATTTATGATATTCTAATCATCTGGCAAGGTGATTATCAATTCCATCTCTTATTTCATCACATATTGCAACAATAACCTGTTTGGCATCAATTTTAATGCTGTTAAGGCCAAACAGTCCCTAGTGTTTCTTGATCTGGATATATACCACGACGACTCTGTAAAGATTCTGACTGAAACCCATTTAAAGCCCACTTTGGGCAATTCGCACCTACACCAGGCTAGCTGTCACCTACTAATTTGGAAGAATAACATTCCACATAGTCAATTCTGTAGGTTACAATGCAGCTGGATTGTACAATGCACAATGCACCTTAGAGGATTACGATACACAGAGTAATGTGTTGAGTCAGAATTTCCTCTAAAAAGGATATGAGTTGAATTTAATCAAACTAGCTCAAGAAAGATATTAATGCTTGTATTTGGGGAATGACCTCCCACCACCTCCAGTACAGAAGGAAGCTAACAATGAGGACCTCTTGTTCATCACATCACACAATTCAACGAATGACACAAACCACTCAAGAGAATTATGAAGAAACACTGACTAATTTTGAAAATTAACCCAAAACTGGCCTCCATACTGTCTGACAATCAAAAGGTGGTTTTCCACAGAGCTAGAAATATAAAGAACATAATAGCTCCCAGAAAAGTGGTTAAAACCACATATTAGGTGAGTGGATAACATCCTGAATTTTTTATTCCTTGACTGGCATGTATCGATGTAAAAAACTCAAATGCCTTATGTGTCAACACATCCCCTGTGACCTAAAATCTTTCAATCATTCTAAGGATTGGTTTTACACCATCAAGGAGTTCCTCACTTGCTCCTCCACTCATATTGTATACTGCCTTACTTGCCTAGCCTACGCTATGTAGGCTGCACTATTAAATCAATTTGGACTATAGTTAGGAAACATAGAAGGAGCATATAGCATAGTTCCCCAAATATAGTGTTGCAGGCACTTTTCTGTCCATCAAAATAGGGATCCTACTATTGCAGGCTTTCTTTATTCAGTTCATTCCTCCTTACCAGAAGGAGAACATTTCAAAAGATATACAGTCATGCTCAAAAATTTGCATACCCTGGCAGAAATTGTGAAATTTTGGCATTAATATTGAAAATATGACTGATCATGCATTTTATTTAAGGATAGCAATCGCATGAAGCCATTTATTATCACATAGTTTTTTGGATCCTTTTTAAATCATAATGATAACAGAAATCACCCAAATGGCCCTGATAAAAAGTTTACATACCCTGCAATGTTTGGCCTTTGTACAGACACAGAAGGTGGAACACACAGGTTAAAATGGCAATTAAGGGTTAATTTACCACATTTGTGGTTTTTTAAATCACAATTAGTGTCTGTGTATAAGGAGTCAATGAGTTTGTTAGCTCTTACATGGATGCACTAAGCAGGCTAGACACTGAGCCACGAGGAAGTAGAAAAGAACAGTCAGAAGACCTGCATAATAAGGTAATGAAGAAGAATTGCTCAGGATACAGGATAAGAAAAACCCACAAGTAACCGCAGGAGAAATACAGGCTGCTCTCCAAAAAGACAGCGTGGTTGTGTCAGGGCTGGGCTCAGCCCTTCCTTCTCAAAGTTGGCCACTCAGCTGTGGGCTAATTGCCAGCTCCTTTCTCTCCAAAGTGACTCACCTGTTGATGATATCCTGCTCTTAAGTCCTGCCTACTTAAGCCGTCCAGCCCAGATGATCTCTGCCTTCGCCTTGGTCACATCTCTAGAAAGGCTCTCCTGTGTTCCTGTTAAAGACTTGCTTGGCTGACATTCCTTCTGGCTCCAGATCCTGCTTGCTGTTCTACTACTCTCATCTCTGGCTCCCCGACATTTTGGCTTGTCTGACTATCCGTTCAGTTCCTGAGCTCTGGCTATGTTTTGATTACGTTTACTCTCTTTACCTTTTTATTATTATTATTAAACAAGTGTGATTTAACTGTACTTCTGTCTCAGTCTGATTCATGGTTTCTGACAGTAGGTGAAGGCCATGAATTCAGAAGATGCAGTCAATCCACTTGTTGGTAATATTTTTTCCAGATTGGATGAGCAGGATCACCGCATGCATCAGTTTGCCATGGCGTTACAAATGCTCCTGAGTCGCACCACTCATCTGGAATCTCCCACTGTGGCTGCTGCGGTACAACCTGTGTTGCAGGCCATCTCTACTGCTGCTCCAGTCTCTGTGCAGGCACCCACCTAGAGTATTACCTCTATAAGAGGTATGTCTGGTTCCGCTGCGCTTTCTCCAGCGATTTGGGGGCGATCCAGTCCAATGCAGAGGGTTTCTCAACCAGGTTGAGATATACTTTGAGATGCTGCCCCAGGCATTTCCCACGGTCAGAAGCAAAGTAGGTTTTGTGATATCTTTGCTTTCTGAGAGAGCCTTTCACCTTGGCAGACCCTCTATGGGAGACACAAAAAACCTGCTGTCTTGAGTTACCCAGAGTTTGTGGCTTCTTTTAAAAGGGTATTTGAAGTTCCCGCATGCTCTGCTTCTGCTGCCAAGTGCCTCATGTCCATCAAACAGAGTACGAGAACTGTTGCTGATTACGCCATTGAATTCCGTACTCTGGCAGCAGAGGTTGCTTGGAACAATGAGGCCCTTGTGGCTGCTTTTTCTCATGGTCTCTTGGATACCATCAAGGATGAGATAGCAGCCTGAGATATACCCACTGAGCTGGAGAAGTTGATCACATTTGCCATCCTCATTGACTCCAGACTCAGAGAAAGACTTCCTTTTAATGAGCACTTGCGGAAGCCTCCTGTACATTTGTCTCCGAACTTTGGAGTCCCACCCTTGCCTCCCTCACCTCCCATGCCTCCTGGTACCAAGTCGGTCTGTGAAGATGAACCCATGCACTCGGGCTTCACGTGTCTCTCTGCGGATGAGAGAACCCTTAGGAGGAGAGAGAGATTGTGCCTTTATTGTGGCCAGGCAGGTCACTTTTTGAAGTCTTGTCCTACCCGTCCGGGAATGCCCGAACCGTGAGGTCCTGTCACAGACAGACCTTAGGTGGCGTTGTTTTGTTCCCATTTATCCAGAAGGAAAAGCCCCTGGTTTCGGTTCCCCTTTCTTGGGCTGAGTCGTCCATCGAGATACAGGCTCTAATCGACTCTGGGGCTGCAGGCCGGTTCATTGATGCTGCCTTTATATCGAAGCACTCGATTCCGCTGCAGGTGCATGAAACTCCACTTGCCGTTGAGGCTCTTAACAGGAGACCTCTACAGTCTGCCCATGTGACTCATGAGACTGTTCCGTTGTCCATGACCATAGGGGCTCTTCACCCTGAGATAATAGAATTCCAATTTATTTCCTCACCTAAGTTTCCATTGGTTATTGGTTATCCTTGGTTACAGAGGCACAACCCCTCTTTTGATTGACTCCCTGCTGAGGTTCTCTCCTGGTCACCACAATGCAGTAAGTCTTGCTTCCTGCCGGAGGAGTACCGCAATTTTAGCGATGTCATTGACCAAGGTCAAGCCGGTAGTTTGCCTCCACACCAGTCGTATGATTGCACAATTGACTTTCAACCTGTTGCCATACCTATCGTGGCCAGGTTTACCCTTTGTCGGTCATGGAGGAGTATGTTACAGATGCATTTTCTCAAGGTTTCATCCGCAAATCCTCGTCTCCTGCTAGTGCTGGTTTCGTCTTTGTGCAGAAGAAGAGTGGTGAACTGAGACCTTGTATTGATTATAGGGGTCTCAATCATTTCACGATTAAGAACAACTATCCGATTCCGTTGATTACGGAGTTATTTGACCACCTCAAGGGAGCAACGGTCTTCACAAAGCTTGATTTGAGAGGGACATACAATCTCGAGAGGAATAAGGAGGGTGACGAGTGGAAAACTGCGTTTAATACCAGAACAGGCCATTATGAGTACCTCGTAATGCCTTTTGGCCTTTGTAACACCCCGGCAGTTTTCCATGAATTTATTAACGATGTCCTCCGAGATTTGTTGCAGTTATGTGTGGTGGTTTATAAGATGAAACAATCAGCGCCACAAGTAAAAAATATTGTGATGTTTAAATAAGATAACCTAATAATAAACGTGCACAGCTGCTAAACATTCCAACCACACTAATATCAAAATGGATAGTATATAAATAAATGTAGCGCTGTGTGTAAAATTACTCCCTGACTGATATGACCAGAGAGGACGGTAACCCACAGAGTTGGTCATCCTGATCCTACGTTTCCTTTTATCCTTGAGGTTGATGCTTCTGAGATTGAAGTTGGCACCCTTCTGTCTCAACGTCCTACCTCTGAGAGTGCTATGCATCCTTGTGGCTACTTTTCCAAGAAATTGTCACCTAGGGAGTGCAATTACGAGATTGGTGACAGAGAGCTGTTAGCGATCATTTTAGCCCTGAAAGAATGGAGACATCTCCTCGAAGGTACCACTATGCTGGTTCTCATTCTTACTGACCATAAGAATCTCACATTCTTGGGCTAAATGCCTCTCTCCAAGAAGGGCGCAATGGGCTCTTTTCTTGTCTAGTTTCAATTACATTGTCTCATTCTTACCCGGTACTAAGAATGTAAGGGCTGACGCTTTGTCACGACAATTTTCCTCCACTTCCTAGATGGAGTTGGTTCCGGTTCCTGTGATTCCTCCTGATTGTATTCTGGCTACCAGACTTACTTCTCCTTTGGGTGACAAAATTCTTGCCGCTCACGTCTATGCTCCTCCTGAGAAACCTTGTGACCGCTGCTTTGTCCCAGAGAGTCTGCATACTGCCATGCTGTAGACTTACCATTCTCCCAAAGCTGATGGCCACCCTGGGAAGAATCAACTCGTTTGGGCCATTTCCCAACAATTCTGGTGGCCTAGTCTACGTGCTGATGTAACCGCCTTCGTAGCTGCCTGTTCCGTGTGTGCTCAGAGTAAGACTCCAGGACACCTTCCAGTGGGCCTCCTACAACCCATACCCAATGGAGAGAGGCCCTGGACCCACCTGTCTATGGATTTCATTGTGGAGTTACCCAACTCCCAGGGCAACACAGTTATCCTTATGGTGGTTGACCTGTTCTCGAAAATGTCCCATTGTATTCCACTTAGGAAGTTGCCCACTTCTAAGGAACTGTATTCCATTTTTGCTCGGGAGATCTTTCACTTACATGGGCTACCCAAGATGATTGTCTCGGACAGGGGTAGTCAGTTTGTGTCCCGGTTCTGGTGAGCCTTTTTTGCACAGTTGGGAATTCAGTTTGCTTTCTCCTCAAAAGTGGCTCAAAAGTGGCTCAAAAGTGATATGGTCCAGAAATATTTAGACAGAATAAAGGTGGATAAAGCACCTGAACCAGATGACATCCACCCATGGATCCTAAAAGAATTGAGCTCTGTCATTTCAAAACCATTGTATCTAATTTTTAGGGACTCATTAATGACGGGAATAGTACCACTGGATTGGTGTAGGGCCAATGTGGTGCCTATGTTTAAAAAGGGAACAAAGTCTTTACCAAGTAACTATAGACCTGTTAGTTTAACTTCTATAGTCGGGAAGATACTGGAGAGTTTAATAAAAGACCACATAGACGAGTTCTTGCGTGAAAAAAATATTTTAAGCAACAGACAGCATGGATTCATGAAAGACAGAAGTTGTCAGACAAACCTGATTTCTTTTTATTAAGCGGTAATTAAAACCTTGGATAGAGGGGTGGCGGTGGATGTGGTATACTTGGATTTTGCAAAAGCCTTTGACACAGTTCCCCACACACGGCTCATGTGTAAGGTAAAGTCTACAGGCTTGGAAATATCAGTTGGTAAATGGATAGAAAACTGGCTAAAAGACAGAATTCAGAGAGTAGTGGTTAATGATTTTTACTCTGAATGGTCTAAGGTTATCAGTGGTGTACCCCAAGGTTCAGCGCTGGAACCCTTACTTTTTAATAGCTTTCTAAATGAATTAGGTCTGGGATTAAAAGTAACATTTCTGTCTTTGCAGATGACACTAAGCTATGCAGTGGAATAACGTCCTTACAGGAGATGTCTCCAATTTATTGTCATAAAAAGTGTTTGGAGGACTTGGGTCCTGCCCCAGGGGACATGTATCAATTCAAAAAATGTTTTTAAAAATGGACGTTTTTTTCGGGAGCAGTGATTTTTTTTAATGCTTAAAGTGAAACAATAAAAATGAAATATTTGTTTAAATATCATGCCTGGGGGTGTCTATAGTATGCCTGTAAAGTGACGCATTTTTTCCGTGTTTAGGACAGTACCACAGTAAAATGAGATTTCTAAAGGAAAAATTGTTATTTAAAACTGATCGCGGCTGTAATGAATTGTCGGGTCTTGGCAATATAGATAAAACTCATTGAAAAAAAGAACATGGGTTCCCTCCAGTCCATTACCAGGCCCTTTGGGTCTGGTATGAATATTAAGGGGAACCATGCGCGAGAGTTCCGAGATGGCCGCTTGAGCCAGGAGCTCCGCACCTCACCATTTCAGGCGCACCCAGCAAGCCTCTCTGACCCTGATCGACTGCCACAGACACGGCCCAGGAACCCCCCAAGCACCAGAGAACACCCCCATATGCATGGATCCGGGGTCAGGAGAAGCCTGATCCCCGAATTCGCTGCCTTCACCCGCGCCGGGTGTACAAAGATGGCCGCCGCGGCTGCGGCTGCTGCTGCAGCACAGCACCAGTCTCCTCTCACTGATCCTTCTCCAGAACACAGGCAATTGCTGACCCCTGCCCTCCTCCACATCACCCCTGGCCCTCACAATGCAGGAATGCAGGCACAGACTCCCTCACCGGCCTCCGCAGAGTCCCTTCTCAGCCGCACATTTGGAGAGCAGGCCTTTTCCCCGGCAGGCCTGATGGCACCCATTTATGCTGCTCCTACCCCCCTCAGCCCATTGAATGAAAATACCCAGCTTCTGATGGAAGACCTTTTCTCTAAATTCTCCAGTCTCCTTGAAAGGGGTCTGGAGGCCACGGCAGCTAAAATAACAGGAGACATCAAAGCAGACCTACAAAATATAGGCTCCAGAATGGACGCCATTGAAGGAAAGCTTGAACAGACTGCTGCAGTCTCCCACCAGAACTCTGACCTGATTCAATCCCTCCAAGACCAATTAGATACAGCAAACTCCCGTTCAGATGATTTGGAGAACAGATCTCGGAGGCTGAATTTTAGGATCAGGGGCCTACCGGAAACAATTACAGATGTCACTGCAGCTACGCAGGATCTTATGAGAGAACTGATCCCGAATATTCCAACAGCACGTCTGGAGCTGGGCAGGGTTCATAGGGCCCTGGGTCCCCCCAGGAAAGACGGTTCCCCTAGGGACATCATTGCCAAACCTCATTATTATGAAGTCAAAGAAGCTGTCATGAAACAGGCCCGGGCCCTTCCCCAAGTTTCCTGCCAAGGTCACATAGTGCAAATTTACGTGGCTATCTCCCCCTCCACCATACAGCGCAGAAGAACTCTGAAACCCCTCTTATCTGCTATGGCTCAGAAGGACATCAGGTACAAATGGGCCTTCCCATTTGCGGTCAAATTCTCTCATAAGGGTCAGAACCACTCCTTCTCCAACTTTATAACGGGAGAGAAGCTACTACTCAACCTGAAGATAATTTAGCAGGAAATGGACACGGAAGCACCCACCCTCCTCTGGTTCCAACAAGCGTCCCCCTCCGGCCAGCTCTCCAAACTCTCTTTGGACCAAGAATAAGTCCAGAAGATCTTCCCACTACGGTCCACCATGACCACATGGTCGCAACATCCTTTGTGCCTCCTGTTGTCGATTCCTATCGCTATTGACTGGCTTCCTGATATAAGAAATTGACTCTCTCCCTCTTTTATTCACTGATGTCCTTCCACTGAAAAGGGACAAGAGAAACGTTGAAATTCTCCTAGCTTGACCATTTTCTTCCTTTTTTTTTTTTTTCTATTATTCAAGCTCAGGTCCCCGCTGCTCCGCCTCCACTCTTTGCTCCGTAGAGAGTTGGAGAGCGGCGCATTCAAGATGGGGTATATCTGGGGTTCGGAAAACTCATATTTTTGTTACAATTATTACAACCTGTTCTTACTTGTTCGGTTTCAGGGATAGATAGGTTACATTTACCACAGGTTGTAGGGCGCCCTGATTTGGGGCGGAATGCATGTGCCTCCTCCTATCCCTTGGGCGCCCGTGGGTTTCTGGGGGATAGGAAGTCCAACCGCAGTTGGACTTTTGACAACGGTTTTTCTCACATGTTACAGTGAGATGACAGGGGGGTCTTCTTTCTTCCTTGGGCTCTATGTGGCCCCAGGGGGAGAGAACTCTCCCATTTCTTCCTTCTCTTCTCTTTCATTCTCTCGTCTTTCTCCTCTCCTCCCTTCTTTCCCCAACTCACGGAACATCACTTATCAGTTTTTTTCATTTCAGTCCAGTCCAGAGGTATATCCCCCCGATCGGAGGCTCCTATTGTTGACAAAGTACCGCACCCCCTTTCAGCGCAGCTTCCGAAGGCCCCAGTACCGGTAAGTGACAGTAGATGCGGTAGCACTCACTCTCTCGGGTCTCATGGCTGATCACACATGCAACACTTTAAGGGTTGCCACCCACAATGTACAGGGCCTAAATTCCCCCATTAAAAGGCGGAAGATTTTTAATTACTTTAAATCTTCCAAACTGGATATTATTCTAATGCAGGAAACTAATTTCCCGGCCAAATACTGCCCCAAGTTCCTTCATTTTCCAAATTTTTATCTGGCCAGCACGGAAAATAAGACCAAAGGGGTGGCCATAGCATTTGCCAAATCTTGCAACTTTAGTTGGCTTACAGAAATTAAAGACCCAAACGGCAGGTTTCTCTTAGTTAAGGGTAAAATAGACGGACAGATCTACTCCCTAGTCTCCTACTACACCCCTAATAAGGGCCAAGCTTCTTTTTTCCAGAACCTTCTGAGTACCCTCTCACCGGCCCTAGAAGGTACGGTTATTTTTGGTGGTGACACAAACACCACCTTTGATCAAGGGCTGGACAAATCCAGGCCCCCCGCAGATCGACTAACCCATCCTACCAAACAAAGCCTCAAAATAGCTAGACTCATTCATGCCCATGGGTTAGCGGATGTCTGGAGGGAAATGAACCCTACTAAAAGGGACTATACCCACTTCTCCCACCCACACAATTCCTATGCTAGGATTGATCACCTCCTCGTTAAAACACAGTCCATCCCATTGATCATAAAATCTCATATCAAAGACACTGTTTTGTCTGACCATTCATTGGTCGTCATGGAAATACGCGCACACCACCGCAGAACGGGCAGGGGACAATGGAGACTTAACGAATCCATTCTCTCAGATCCAATCCATGCCACTATGCTGGACAAATCTTTAAAAGAATATTTCCTTCTAAACAAAACCGAGGGCATCTCGCCTGAAATATTATGGGCAGCCCACAAAGCCTTTATTAGAGGGGAGCTAATCAGACTCGCTTCCCAACTTAAGAGGGAAAGAGAGGCTGATATAAAAGTCCTAGAGGCCGAATTCTCCAAACTTCAGACACTTCACAAATCCAACCCCTCCCCCTTCTCGATATCCCAGCTAGACAAGGCCAGGTTGAAGCTCAGCCTAGCCCTGACAGCTATGGCGGAAAAACAAATTCGCTGGAACAAACACAAATTTTATACCCAAGGGGACAGGGTGGGCTCCATGCTGGCCGCCAAATTAACGCCCCGAATTAAATCACATACTATGCCAAAAATAAAGATCCCACGACAGGGCACCACGGCTGATCCCTCCAAAATCTTAGAGGCCTTTCAGGTTTTTTATAACAATCTTTACTCGCCAAGATCTCCTCCAAATGATACCACACTGGATTCATTCCTGGGCGGTCTCTCTCTTCCATCGCTTTCAGCGGAACATAGCGACAGCCTTGAAGCTCCATTCACAGAGGGAGAGGTACTTGTAATAATAAAATCACTAAAAAACGGTTCAGCCCCCGGCTCGGACGGTTTGTCCAACACCTATTATAAAAACATTCTCCAACACCTTAGCCACACACCTAACGCACTTCTTCAACTCCAAAACACAGGGGAACCCACTTGATCCACAACTTAATACTGCATACATTGCAGTGATCTCTAAACCGGACAAGAATCCGGAAGATGTAGGGAATTACCGCCCTATATCACTTATTAACTGTGAGGTCAAGATTCTAAGATTCTTAGTAATCGCATGGCTTCCTTCATCAATATATATATAGATAAGGATCAAGTGGGTTTCATTCTGGGCAGACAGGGCCCAGACCAAATAAGGCGGGCTATAGACCTGGTCTCCATCCTACAAACTAATTGGGCGGGAGGTCCTAAACATTCTGGTATGCTCCTGTCGTTGGACCTACAAAAGGCCTTCGACTCTGTCTCCTGGCCATACATTTTTGCCATGTTGGAGCGCTGGGGCTTTGGACAAAGATTTCTCGGTCTGATACAGGCACTGTACTCCAACCCCAGTGCCAGTATACGCCTGCAAGGATATTATTCCAAACCCATTACAATTAAAAAAGGGACTAGACAAGGGTGCCCACTCTTGCCGATCATATTTGCAATGGCCACTGAAACGCTGGCTATTGCAATTTGTCATAACCAAAACATCAAAGGAGTGACTTGCGGCTCCCAAACTCACAAATGCGGGCTATATGCGGACGACGTCCTGCTCTTTCTCACCTCCCCGTAACCTCCCTTCCCAACTTATGCAAAACCTTAGATGCCTTCCCCAAACTGTCCCGTTTAGAAGTTAATTACTCAAAGTCACGAGCACTCAACATCTCTCTAAAACCCGAGACTGTTAATCTCTTACGACAGAACTTTCCCTTCAAATGGAGCGATTCCTACATCAAATACTTAGGTATTAACTTAACAGCTAAAATTTAAACTCTATACGGCCATAACTACCCTCCCATGTACCGTAAGCTTGAAGCAGACCTAAACACCTGGTCCCGTAATAATATTTCTTGGTTGGGGAGGGTAAATTCAGTTAAAATTACATTACTTCCCAGATTGCTATATTTGTTTCGCGTCTTACCAATCCCTCTCCGGAGGGACCATATTAGATCTTTCCAAAGCAAACTTCTAAAGTTCATCTGGGGTAAGACGGGATACAGAATTCCCCAAAGAACCCTTTACCTACATAGGAAAAAAGGAGGACTAGGTCTACCCCACCTCTACAAGTACTACCAAGCTGCCAGATTGGCCCAGTTGTCAACAGTCTATTTTAGTTTCGAGAAACCTGATTGGGTAGCAATAACAGGCAGTTCCTAACTTCACGCTAGACTTCCTTCTCTGGATACCCCCTAGAAACAGACCCTCCATACTTGCTCCGACTCTTTCCCACTCTTTTGCTCTATGGGACTCCCTACGTTCCTCAGAAGCATTAGTTTCGGCATACAAACCCCTCACTCATATTTATAATAACCTGGACTTCCCCCCCGGGGAAAAATGTTATGGCCTTCAAGTGGTGGGTGGATAAAGGCCTATACAGGATAGGACATTTTTTCACAGCCGCAGGTCCCTTCACTCTAAAACACTGCACCAAAACGCTAGATATGCCCTTATCCGAAACTTTTTGGTTCAGTCAAATTTCCCATTTCTTGCAATCGCTATGTAAAGACAAAGATTTCCCCCCAAAATTTTCTGACTATGAAATGTGGTGTGGTCAAGCCAGAGACCAGAGGGGTGGGATCTCAGTGATCTATTCGTCACTTACCTCGCCATGCTCAAAAATGACTTTTATGGAGGCCTGGGAGTCTGAGCTCCAATTTAACTGGAACTTGGAAAATTGGCAGAGGTCCTGTTTCAAATCCTTTCAGGGTGTCCTCAATACCACTTTAGTGGAGGCCAGCCTGAAAGTGATCTCCAGATGGTACTATAACCCGTCTAGACTGGCCTCAATCTTTCCAACGGCTGACCCTCTCTGTTTCAGAGGTTGTCAACTCAAGGGCACAATGTCTCACATATGGTGGGAATGTCCCAGAATTCGTTCCTTCTGGAAAAGGATATTCAATATATTGGAAGAGCTGGTGGAGTCTCGGATTCTCAGAACTCCATTGGTGGCCCTTCTCAATGCCCCGATCCCAGGGATCCCTAAATCCTCTCGCAGACTGGTACACTTTGTGCTGCTGGGGGCTAAACTCATGATCGCCAGAGCCTGGAAACGGTCGGGAGTTTCCCTCCCAGCAGCCAAAAGGAAAATATCCTGGATAATGTCCCAGGAAAAGCTCACTAGTATAGTCCAGGATACTGTGAAGAAATTTGAGGGTATCTGGAATCCATGGGCTCGATTGGTAGGAGTAGCTTTAGGCCCTCCTAATAGATCCACATAAAGCATATCTTGAACGCATGAGTCGTATTGCTCCCCCTTCCCCTCCCTCCTTTTCTTTCTTTCTTCATTCCTCCTATTCTCTCTTCTTCAGGTATCCTCTAGACCTTGGTGTTATTTTCAGTTCCATGGGTACTTTGTTTGCTCAGATTTGTATAAGCTCAGTGTCTACAATCACGGCGGGGCAAAGAAATGTTCAATTCCCACTCCCCCTGTAGCTCTACATTATCCTTCAGCTCTCAGAGATGTAATCTTAATGGGGTATGAGCTTTCATTGGGAGAGCTCAGACCATCGAGATCGTTTGGGAGTTCCTCGCCCCGGCACAGTGTGCTCCCATTTGGGGTGCAGGGTAGAGGAATACCCCATGAGTAGCAGGTTATAGCTTTCTCTGACACCCTTTTTTTTTCCTGCTAAACTACTTATAGAGCCCCGGAGTCCTTGACTACATGTAGTCCACGCCGTAGGCAACTGTTTCAGTATTTTCTTTTTAGACACTGCTCTGTTTCTTAATGCTTATACTCGACAACGTATATTTCTGTTTTGTATAATTGCTTTTTTCCTCAAAATAAAAATCTTTTGAAATAAAAAAAAAAAAAATATGATATGAAAATAAGGGGAACCCTGCGCCAAATTTTAACCCTTTCATGACTAAGCCTATTTTTGAAATTTGGTGTTTACAAGTTAAAATCCATATTTTTTGCTAGAAAATTACTTAGAACCCCCAAACATTATATATATTTTTTTAGCAGAGAATCTAGAGAATAAAATGGAGATTGTTGCAATATTTTATATCACACGGTATTTGTGCAGCGGGGTTTTAAACGCAAATTTTTGGAAAAGGGACATTTCCATGAATTTTAAAAAATCCAAACAGTAAAGTTACCCCAATTTTTTTGTATAATATGAAAGATGATGTTACGCCGAGTAAATAGATACCAAACATGTCACACTTTATAATTGCACGCACTCGTGGAATGGCGACAAACTATGGTAGCTATGAATTTCCATAGGCGACGCTCTAAATTTTTTTTACGGTTACCAGGTTAGAGTTACAGAGGAGGTCTAGGGCTAGAATTATTGCCCTCGCTCTGACGATCGGGGCGATACCTCACATGTGTGATTTGAACACCGTTTACATATGCGGGCGTGACTTCCGTATGCGTTTTCTTCGCTGCGCGAGCTCGCGGGGACGGGGGCGCTTTAAATTTTTTCTTTTTTTTATTTATTTTATTTATTTTTATACTTATAAATTGTGTTAAAAAAAATGTTTTTTTTTTACTTTTATTGCTGTCACAAGGGATGTAAACATCCCTTGTGACAGTAATAGGTGGTGACAGGTACTCTTTATGGAGGGATCGGGGGTCTAAAAGACCCCCGATCCCTCCTTTGCACTTCAAAGTATTCAGATCGCCGAAAACGGCGATTCTGAATACTGTGTATTTTTTTAAATTCGGCACCATTGGCAGCCGAGTAAACGGGAAGTGACGTCATGACGTCACTTCCGCGTTTACAATTACAATTGCCCACAGCCGCTGGAGGCAGCCAATTGGACACCGGGCCTCCCGATCGCACGGGAGGCTCGGTAAGAGCGGCGGGAGGCGGCGGGAGGGGGGGGGCATCCCCTCCCGCTCCTCCGGTATAACAGCTGAGCGGCTTTTAGCCGCATTGGTTGTTATATACGGATAGCCGATCGCCCGCTCGAAACAACGGTACCGGGATGATGCCTGCAGCTGCGGGCATCATCCCGGTATAACCCCCGAAAGCCGAGTACGCACATCTGCGTACGGTCGGTGGGAAGGGGTTAAAAAAATGGCGTAGGGATCCCCCCCCAAAATCCATGCCAGACCCTTATCCAAGCACGCAACCTGGCAGGCCACAGGAAAATAGGGGGACGAGAGAGCGCCCCCCCTGAACTTTACCAGGCCACATGCCCTCAACATGGGGAAGGTGCTCTGGGGGTCTGACCAAGTAAGGGGACTAGCAGGAACAGTAGGGATTTCACATAAAGGAAGCAATACAAAGAGAACAGGTTACAGCAGGCATATATCAGGAATATGAAGTGTTAGGGTAACAAAGTTTACTTAAATATTTCTTAAATATCCATAAGTAATCCACTTACCTTCTCCTGAGAACTCAAAACTTCTAAAATGCTACTGAGTAATTCAACACACAATTTCTTTTCTTTTATCTGGGGATGTTCTTGTCTCCCATTATTTAACCATACTCTCAGCTCTTTGGTGATCAGTGGCAGTAAAATATCACGACATTCTGGAAATATTTAATAACATTGTGAGTGATTGATAACATTTATTCTAAACATCAGTGCTGGATTTAACTTTAGGTGTAGAAAGTTTGTGTCTAAAGGAGGTACAAAACTAAAGGGCTTTTTTTTCTTTTACTACTAATTGGTCATTTATTTTTTACTATCATAAGATATAATACAGACATCTCAAGTAAGTTTTTTTTTTTTTACATCATAATGCTATAAACCAGGTTAGTAGGTCGGAAAACTACAAGTGACCTATCACAAAAGACAATCAGGGCGAAATGCTATCCTCACTCAAGCCTGTGTAAGCTCTGGTGTCCACTGGCGTTTAGACAGGGGGATGATTTCCCGCTTGCCCCTCCCCACACTTTACAGTGTTCAAGCATGGTAACTGACTGCTCAAGCCTGAGAACTGTCACACAGGGGAGGTCACATCCCCAGAAGCCCCGCTATCTTAGCAAAGGTTTCGAGCAGTATGGTTAGGCAGGCTAAATATGTAGATATTCAGGTATAACTATCTGTGGGGAGGCATGGGGGTCAAATATCAGTAAACACTATCACATTACCCTGAATTATATAGGTAAAAAAAGTACAAGTGATCTGCAACATCTTTATAGTTTCATGCAGTGGCGGTCTGTCCATTAAGGGGCACACGGGCGCCACCCCCCATCCATGTGTCCGGCCCCCTGATCGACATGCAGGGACGCCAGACCATAGATTCCAATGGGGGAGGGTTTAAGGATGTGATTTGAGCCCAAAAAAGGGTGGGCTCGGAGCGTAGAGGCGCCCCAAGCCCACCCAGTTGTTTGAGAATAGCGAATGAATATTCACTATTCTCACACTAATCCTCCTCCTGGCCAATCAGGAAGCGGGTCGTGAGACCTGTCACCCGATTAGCTGAAAGGACAGGTGATCCTATTGGACACCTAGCGCCTAGGAGAAGGAGAGGAGATACATGGCGGAAGAGGACACACAGGAGCTGCTGCCCGTTGCCCGCCGGAACCACAGCGCTGCACGCCCGCAACCTATGGGGTAAGTGCCGATCACCGACCTCGGGCGGGCAGGGGGGTGGTTGTTTGCTGCCCCCCCAAAAAAAGACACCGGCTGTCACTGGTTTCATGGCTTAGGGTTAAAAGCATAACTTACTATAATACACTCAGTTTGATGGAAACAAATGTTCACATTCAATCCACTCCACTGTCAGCTGGAGTGAAAGTGACACGGACATGTGACCATGTCTGTAATGGATTCATAAGTAATATAATTTCATAATTTATATTGCATATTGTTTAAACACTTTATACCAATACAACATAGAAAACTAATAACCTGCTGCCTCTTACAACTATGTGTAATCGGTTATTTGCCACAGTGCATATTGCTACTTTTTATGTTATGCGTACAAACTTTTATGTCCCTTAACTGTTTTTGCTTCTTTGTTTTTCTATTTGTTGGAATTACAGTATGTGCTATAGGAATTTTTTTTTGTTTGCTTTTTGTTTTGTTGAAGCAATGGCATCCACCAACTATTGTTCACTGGTCCAGCAGGCTGTGCCAATTATTACTCCTTTGAATTTCTAAATGTTTGCTAGCCTAGCCAGTCCAAAGTAATTTTCAGATAGTGAGTTGACATGTAAAGTTGCTAGATATTTGAAAAACTGTGTTTCCTTGGGGATGCCATGGAAATTTGCAGGAACTACTAGCTACTATTTGAAGATGCATATACAGCCATCAGCTTGGACTTATGCATGGGCACCAAGCTTGAGACAGTTAGATAATGCATTGTCTGTTTAACCTGGAACTAGGGCAGGTTAGCTACTTCTGTCTGGGAATGCAGATAAAGTCTGAGGATTCTCTAGGAACTGGAACTGATCTCCTGAAAGTTAAATCTTATCCTCGTCAAGTTGTAAGTAGTTCAATAAAGCATTAAAAAAAGTTTTATAGAGAACTAGCACAACTTTCCCTATACCTTGAACCTGATGAATATTGAAGTGTGCTATGGAGCAGTAAGTTGATGAAGTGGAAGAGAGTGAAAAGGTGGTGCAGTAGTGGACAGTGGGGAAGTACATGTCAGTACAGTGATTATGAGAGTTTGGTAGTACACATCAGTTCAGTGGTAAAGAGTGAGGAAATGCACATGTAGTGGCAGTAAGGGAGGAAGTGTGTGGTGGTGGTCAATGAGGAAGAGCATTTCAGCGCAGTGACAGTAAGAGAGGATGTGCACTTAATTGCAGCAACAATTAATGAGGAAGTGGATGTTGGTGCAGTAGTAGTGTGTGGGGAAGTTTAGGTTGAATAATGTGCTGCAGTGATGGGCAGTAAGGCTAGGTTTACATCTAGGTGGTTGCGGTTGATGCAGTTTTCTGGAGTGTTTTGCGGTGCATTTTGTGTTTTTGAACCCTGCTCTGCCCCCTGCTTTCACTGGAGTGCTGGGCTGTGGAGGGGGTGGGAGCAGCCGGCTCAGCCTCTCAGCGGCACACTAAGAGGCTGAGCCAGGTGCCGGTCCAGGCATGTGGGTGGATCCCAAACATATGGTCGTGATTTTTCCCGAGCCTGGACCGGCTCTGTGACATCAGTCGACAGCAGGCTTCAGCCCACTGTCTGCTGAAAACAGGTCACAGGAGTGCATAACAAACTGCACTCCTGTGATCCACAGGAGAAGTACAGCCAAACGGCATTGTTTTTGTTGTTTTGTCTGTGTTTTTAATTTTGACTCTTTTTTTGGTGAATGTACAATGTACCCCATACTCATTTCCATAGGGGAGAGCTGGGATCTGGGGACTTCCTTGTTAAAAGAGGCTGTCAGATTCCGATAAGCCCCCTGCCTGTAGAACCCCACAACCACCAGCAAGGGTTGTGGGGAACAGGCCCTTGTCCCCATCAACATGGGACAAGGTGCTTTGGGTGCTTTGGGGGGGGTGCTAGTTCCCCCCCCCATTTCCTGGCCTGCCAGGCTGCATGCTCGGATAAGGGTCTGGAATGGATTGGGGGGACCCCACGCTGTTTTTTTTTCTTATTTTTTTCTTTGCTGGCAATACTTTTTTTTACATTCAGCTGTCAGAGGTGAACCCCGCTGACAGCTGATGACTCATCAAGGACTCACTCCTTAACAACCGGCTATTCACAGTTTGCCATGGAGAAAAAAACCCACAAAAAGCATGTAAAACGCATCAAAAACAACAGCAACACAGTGAAGTCTAATACACGCAAAACACAATCTGCTGCGGGAAAAAAAGTCCCTGACCCTGTCAAAAAATGCAGCGGCTGAAAAACGCATAGATTTGAACGTGTCCCATAGGAAACCATGTTAAATGGACTATAGTGCATTTCTGCAAACCACAGAATGCTCTAAAAAAAATATAGGTGTGAATCCAAATAAATGTGCACCGTCAGTGCAATAAATATAGATATATGTATGTATGTATGTTTGTTACAGGCAGTCATACACATGTGTTAGACTCTGTCACTGTAGATGCGGAAAGAGTCATTCTATGACAAGGTAAAAACATTGAGATTTATTACATTCATTTTACTGAAATGCTTGTTAAACAAGACGTTTTCATCTCAGTTAACTATGCAACTATGAAATGTAGGCTTACCTTGCCTTTTGAACAGATTGCTACGAACAATCTCATTCATTGACTGCACCTTCTGTTGTTGTAACTTATCAGGGGGGATACAGGTATAGAAATCGTACAACAGCTGGCTGTAATAATAAAGACAAAATGGTTGAAGAATTATAGAATGACGTTATGTTTTAAATGTATTGCATTGTGCTGAATCACTTTTTCTCTTCCTCACTATGTTGCTGTATCCTCTTCTTATATAACATAAAAGAAAATTTGGCACTGCAGGAAATTATTCGATTAAAAATTCGTAATTTAGCCTGTAGCAAAAACAAGCGCCTGCAAATATTCTATTTCTCAGTCAGAATTAAAGTTATATTAAACCTTTGCTTTTTTTTTGAAAATAACAAACATGTTATACATACCTGCTCTGTGCAATCGTTTTCTCCTCTTCTGGGGTCTCCCGCCGGCGCTGCGGGCACTACTGGTCCAAGCTGTCAACTAAAATGCTGCAGTGAAGGCTCTCCTCTCACTGCAGTGTCATAGAAGGGGGCATGTGTCTAAAAGACACATACTCCCTTCCAGCCCAGCCCTCTTAACTACAAGGAAAAAACATGGGTCTACCCATAATCCCATGTTTTTCTCACACAAAGAGGGAGAAACTGCTGCTACTGAAAAGATACTTTTTAAATCAAGCTAAATAATATATTATTAATCTATATATTATTACATAATAATTTATTATTTATCTATTTACTGTGAAATTACTGGTTTGAAATTATAACTTCAAACTTCAGTAATTTGTCCGTTAAGCCACCTGCTTGAGTACAGTTTTTGAAAATATAGTAAATTACCTTAAAAACAATATATAATAATTATTATTTGTATATTACTTAACTGCTTGCTGACCGCCGGCTGTCAATTGACGGCCAGTCGACGCAGCTCTCGTTGCGGGCGGGCGTCATATGACGGCCTCGCTTTCCCGGCCCACCAGGGGGCGCGCGCGCGTCGCCGCCGGCGATCGCGCACGCCCGCCGTGTCACTGGGCACCCGGTGCGTGTGCCCAGCGGCCGCGATGTCCGCCAGGCACCCGCGATTGCCGGTAACACAGCAGGACCGTGGATCTGTGTGTGTAAACACACAGATCCACGGTCCTGTCAGAGGAGAGGAGACCGATGGTATGTTCCCAGTACAGAGGAACACCGATCGGTCTCCTCCCCTAGTGAGTCCCCTCCCCCTACAGTTAGAAACACTCCCTAGCAAACACAGTTAACCCCTCGATCACCACCTAGTGTTAACCCCTTCCCTGCCAGTCACATTTATACAGTAATCAATGCATTTTTATAGAACAGATCGCTGTATAAATGTGAATGGTCTCAAAAATGTGTCAAAAGTGTCCGATATGTCCGCCGCAATTTCGCAGTCATGATAAAAATCGCAGATCGCCACCATTACTAGTAAAAAAATAAATAAATAAATAAAAATGTTATAAATCTATCCCCTATTTTGTAGACGCTATAACTTTTGCGCAAACCAATCAATATACGCTTATTGTGATTTTTTTAACCAAAAATGTGTAGAAGAATACATATCGGCCTAAACTGAGGAAAAAATTTGTTTTAAAAAAAAAATGAATATTTATTATCGCAAAAAGTAAAAAATATTGTGGTTTTTTTCAAACTTGTCACTCTTCTTTTGTTTATAGCGCAAAAAAATAGGATTTTTTAAAACAGCTTACCTGTAAAATCCTTTTCTTTCGAAGGACATCACGGGACACAGAGCCACAGTAATTACTCATGGGTTATATAGGTATCACTGGTGATTGGACACTGGCACACCCTATCAGGAAGTTCAACCCCCTATATAATCCCTCCCCCTTGCAGGGATACCTCAGTTTTGTAGCCAAGCAATATAGTGTATTAGAAGAGGGGCGGGACCTCTGTGTCCCGTGATGTCCTTCGAAAGAAAAGGATTTTACAGGTAAGCTGTTTTAAAAAATCCTATTTTCTTTCTCGAACATCACGGGACACAGAGCCACAGTAATTACTGATGGGATGTCCCAGAGCAATGCTACCTGAGGGGGGGGAACCACGACCAAGTAGGGTGCAATCAGACCTGAGGACCCTGTATCGCTGCCTGCAGCACACTACGCCCAAAGGCGATATCCTCATGCCTTCTCACATCCACCTGATAGAATCTGGTGAATGTATGAACTGAAGACCAGGTTGCGGCCTTGCAGATTTGAGCCATAGAGGCCCGGTGATGCACTGCCCAAGAAGCACCAATAGCCCTTGTGGAATGTGCCCTGATCTGAAACGGAGGAATCTTCTGTTTCAAACCGTAAGCTTGAATGATCAACTGTCGAATCCATTTAGAAATGGTAGCTTTTGACGCTGCCTGTCCTCTATTGGGACCCTCTGGCAGCACAAACAAAACATCCGTCTTGCGGATCTGAGTAGTTGCCCCTAGATAGGCCTTAACTGCTCTTACTACATCCAACGAATGTAGAGATCTCTCTTCCGGAGAACAGGGATAGGAAAGAGCTGCTAATTCTGATACTCTTCTAGCAGAAGAGATGGCCACCAGAAAAATTAATTTCCTTGTCAACAAGACCAAAGGAATCTGATTTATTGGTTCAAAAGACTGTTTCTGTAACACAGCCAGGACCAAACTCAAGTCCCAGGGGTTTAGGGGCGCTTTAACCGGAGGATTAAGACGCATCACCCCCTGCATAAAGTTTCGGACCAAAGAATGCGAAGCAAGTGGCCGCTGAAATAATACTGATAAAGCAGAAACCTGGCCCTTGATGGTACTCAAGGCCAGCTTCATCTCTAATCCCATCTGTAGAAAATCAAGGATTCTACCTATGACATATTTCCTGGGATGCCAACCTCTGGATTCACACCAGGTTATATAAGCCTTCCAGACTCTATGATAAATCATCCTGGAAGCTGGCTTCCTTGCATTAATCAAGGTAGATATGACAGGACCTGAGAGCCCACGACTCTTCAGAACGTGGGTCTCAATAGCCAAACCGTCAAATTTAGCGTTTGTAAGGCAGGATGGAACACTGGACCCTGAGATAACAGGTCTGGGCGTATCGGTTGGGTCCACGGGGAACCCACCGTCATCCTTACTATTTCTGCATACCAAGTCCTTCTGGGCCAAGCGGGGGCCACCAGAAGTACCGACTTCCTTTCCTGCCTGATCCTGCGAAGGAGTCGTGGTAGTAGCAGAATAGGCGGGAATGCGTAAATCAGTGAGAACCGATGCCACGGAATCACCAACGCATCCGTCCCGCATGCAAGAGGATCTTTTGTCCTTGCCACAAATTCTGTCTATCTTTTTGTTGAACCGGGATGCAAAGAGATCTACATCTGGAACCCCCCATCTTTGGCATATGGCCCAAAAGACATCGGGATGCAGAGACCATTTCCCTGGAAGTAACTGCTGGCGACTTAGATAGTCCGCCTGCCAATTCTCTATTCCCGGGATGAAAACTGCCGATATGCATGGCACATGCATCTCTGCCCAGACTAAGATCTGGTTCACCTCTTTTTGAGCAGCTCGGCTCCGGGTGCCTCCCTGATGATTGACATAAGCCACTGCTGTGGCATTGTCGGACTGGATCCTGACCGGACAACCCTGTAGCCTGATAGTCAAGGCTTTTAGAGCTAGATGTATCGCCCGGATCTCCAGAATGTTGATGGGTAAGGTCCTCTCTGTCTTGGACCATACCCCTTGGACCGCAGCCTGTTCCAGAACTGCTCCCCAACCTGACAGACTGGCATCTGTTGTTACCACCGTCCAGGTAACCGGTAGAAAGGATTTCCCCTTCTGCAGGTTTTCGGGTATGAGCCACCAATTGAGGCTCTGACGCACCGCATGCGACAGGTGCATCGGAAAGTCTAATGCCTGAACCTTCTTGTTCCAGGTCGACAGAATACTGTGTTGCAGCATTCTTGAGTGAAACTGAGCATAGGGAACTGCTTCGAATGAAGACAC
This sequence comes from Aquarana catesbeiana, assembly GCF_042186555.1. Lineage (NCBI taxonomy): Eukaryota > Metazoa > Chordata > Amphibia > Anura > Ranidae > Aquarana > Aquarana catesbeiana. Next base: position 407,975,321 of record NC_133326.1, on the reverse strand, counting down.
CATCTTCCCTAGTAGCCTCATACAAAGGCGGACTGAGGGACCCTTCTTGGTCCTTACTGTCAGAATCAGCTCTCTCAAAGCAGTGATCTTTGCCTGGGGTAGAAATATTTTCTCCTGGCTTGTATCTATAATCAGACCTAAATACTCCAGTCTTCTTACTGGTCTTAGGAAAGACTTTTCTAAGTTGAGGATCCAACCCAGGTGTTCTAGATACCTGACCGTGGTCCTCAAGTTTCCATTCAAAGAGGCTACCGACCGGTCTATCAAGAGCAGGTCGTCTAGGTATGCTATGACAGCTATACCCTGAGCCCTTAATCTGGCCAGAGGAGGAGCCAAGATCTTTGTGAACACTCGAGGTGCAGTGGCTATCCCGAAAGGCAGAGCCACAAACTGGAAATGGCGCCCTCCTACCTCGAAGCGCAGAAACTTCTGATGAGCAGGAAAAATGGGCACATGCAGATATGCATCTCTGATGTCTATTGATGCCAGAAATTCTCCTCCCTGCAGGGTGGGAACTACTGTTCGAATTGATTCCATGCGGAAGGATTGAATCCTTAGGAATCGGTTCAGATCCCTTAAGTCCAAAATGGGCCTGACATCCCCATTTGGCTTTTGAACCGTAAAAAGGTTGGAATAGAAGCCCAATCCCTGGTCCTTTGCGGGAACTATCATAATGACCTCCTGCGACAAAAGTCGCTCTAACGCTAGAAGGAGCGACTGCTTCTTCTCTGGGTCTCTGGGAACATTTGATCTGAGGAACCGAGGAGAAGGGAATTCCTGAAACTCCAGCTTGTACCCTAAGGTTACCGTGGAGATTACCCATCTGTCCTGGAAGTCCTCGTGCCAGAGCTCTGAGAACTGTCGCAGTCTTCCCCCCACTCGAGTGAGGGGCGCCCCCTCATGCAGAGGTCTTAGTGTTTTGCCTAGTAGGCTTCTTTCCCCAGGACTTCTTTTGTCCCTGGGGTTGACTCTTGTCTCTGGACCCCGGTGGAGGCGGCTGTCGAGACTGCCTGGAGGCTGAAGCCCCCGGCACTGGGGAAAGAGTCCGTTTGAAAGAGGGACGCTTACTCTTCTTCTTGACAGGTAAGAGAGTGCTTTTCCCACAAGAGATTCTCTTGATATAGTTATCCAAGTCCTCTCCAAACAACCTTGCACCACGAAATGGAAACCCAGCCAGTAGCTTCTTACATGGTGCTTCGGCTGACCAATTTTTCAACCATAGGATTCTACGTATATGCACCAACCCCAGTGAAAGACGGGAGGTTTGCACGATAGAATCTCTAATGGCGTCAACCACAAAGCATAAGGCCGCTGGAAGGTTAGAAAACCCCTGGGCCTGCTGTTTAGGTAATACTTTGATGACCTGCTTAACATGGTCTCTTAAGTATTGACAGACTCCAATCGCTGCTACTGCAGGTTGGGCCACTGATCCTGCTAAGGAGAAAACATCCTTCAATAGGGATTCCATCCTTTTATCTACAGGATCCCTGAGCATCTGAGCATTGTCTACAGGACAAGTCAGGCTATTATTTACGGAGGAAATGGCAGCATCAATAGCCGGTATTCCCCACATTTTAATAAACTTTTCTTCCATCGGATAAGGTGTTGAAAACTTTCCCGGTGGAAAAAAACGTTTGTCTGGGTGATCCCACTCAGAATAAATAAGCTTTTCAAGTAAAGTATGAACAGGAAAAGCATGTGCTGCTTGGAAAGGTTTCAGTGACCCCAAAGCAGAAGAGGATTCTTTAGCAGTTTCAGGTATGGGCAACTTAAATGTGGAGCGGACCAATCCAGTGAGGATCTGCACTAAGACTTTCTCCTCTTGGGAAGTCGCAGAGGGTCCCTCTCCACCTGAATCCTCCGAAGAGGAATCATCCATCCCATCCCGATCCTCTGAAAGGGATTCATCTCCTTTATCCCAGAGCTCCTCTGTCTGAGGGTCTTGGGGAACAGAGGAAAGCCTAGTGCGTTTTCTTCCACTGAGTGAAGACGTAATCACGGCCATTAATCTTTCCTCTAGACCATTAATGGTTGAGGAAAAAACCTCTTGTGTAATATATACAGGGGCTGAAGTGCCAGAAGCAGGTGTAGCCCCTGACCCCGATGGCTCTCCCTGGCTAGCCGTGCCTGGCCCATCTGCCGACAGGGGGTCTTCAGAACCTGAACGAGATCCCCTAGTGTCTCTGGTTCCTGGGGTGCTTGAACCTCTTCTACCCATAGTGCAAAGCAACAAGGTGTGAGGTATACAAATGAACACTGCCCGCTGAGCGATGTAGTCTGGCTAAAAGCCTTGCTACCCAATGCTCAGTCTGGTGTTACTTCAGTAAATGCTGCCTAGGAGAATGCCTGTGTCCCACCTTACATGCGACCGTCAGCTCTGTGTCTCTCAGAAGGCTGAGTGCACCTGTACAGAGTGCCTTTAATAGCCTGCAGCTGGCCTGAGTGGGAGTCTAAACACTCTGTGCTGACGTCCCGCCCCCTCCTCTACCGCCCCCCCCCTCGAGTTTTGAAAAAAACGAGCGCTTCCCGCACTGCCGACTCTCCTGTCATGCTTCTGGAGAAAAGGCTGGGGATGGGGGGGGGGGGAAGGAGGGAGACTGGTAACAAGATCTGCCTGAACGGCTATCTTCAGAGATGGTGGCCATTAGGCCGCAGAGCCCGGGTGGTATAACCACTTTCTAGACCCCTGTGGCCCCTCTCTAGCCTGGGGGGAACATTCAAACATGAGAAATCCCCCTTTCCACCTTACCTGCTTGCAGCCTGCTTTGAGATGCTGGGACATAATCAGCACTGAACACCTGAGACAGTCAGTCAGCATGTGTAGGTTTGTGCTCTTGGCAGCCCCCGGTGGTCACAATAGGCATAGCATGCATTTACCTTAAAGGAGAAAAGCCACTAGAACTCAAAAATTCTGTGGAATCTCCTCTTACCTTATCCAGCCGTAGGGTGCTGTTTACACAGACCCAATCTTCACCTCTCACGGTGGGCTCCGTTTGAAAAAACCGTCAGAGACTGGGGCCCCCATCAGTAGGGGGATCCAACAGTTCTGGGACCGTAAAACACCTCGCCAGAAATTAGGAAGTTTAAAGCCATTTTCTGATCTGCGGGGTCCAGCTCTCTAAAAAGAGAAGCCTCGTTTCTTCGGACACGAGGCCCGGGTACCATTCAATTCGGCCATGAAAAGACACTTTGAATGGATCCGGTTCGCCTGGCTTGCCCCAGTATAGGATCTTAGGACATTCCCTTTGGAGCTCAGCACAGGACATCTTTACACGTCCATCACCTAAGACACTGGCGTAAAAACTGAGGTATCCCTGCAAGGGGGAGGGATTATATAGGGGGTTGAACTTCCTGATAGGGTGTGCCAGTGTCCAATCACCAGTGATACCTATATAACCCATCAGTAATTACTGTGGCTCTGTGTCCCGTGATGTTCGAGAAAGAAATAAAAACCGCAGAGGTGATCAAATACCACCAAAAGATAGCTCTATTTGTGGGGAAAAAATGATAACAATTTCATCTGGGTACAGTGTTGTATGACCGCGCAATTGTCATTCATGGTGCAACAGCGCTGAAAGCTGAAAAATGGCTTGGGCAGGAAGGGGGTGAAAATGCACTGTATTGAAGTGGTTAAGAGCGGCAAGGATGTGGAATTCCCTTCCACAGGCGGTGGTCTCAGCGGGGAGTTTCAAGAAACTATTAGATAAGCACCTGAAAGACCACAACATACAGGGATATACAATGTAATACTGACATATAATCACACACATAGGTTGGACTTGATGGACTTTTGTCTTTTTTCAACCTCACATACTATGTAACTTACGTATGGTAATTAACCACTTGCCACCCAGGCCAATTCTGTAATTTCTCTCCTACATGTAAAAATCATAATTTTTGTTGCTAGAAAAATACTCATAACCCCCCAACATATAGATATATATATCGATATATCTATATCTATATATATCTTTATCTATATATCTATATATCTATATATAGATATATAGATATAGATATATTGATATATATCTATATCTATATCTCTATCTATCTATCTATCTATCTATCTATCTATCTATCTATCTATCTATCTATCTATCTATCTATCTATCTATCTATCTATCTATCTATCTATCTATCTATCTATCTATCTATCTATTTTAGCAGACACCCTGAGGAATAAAATGGTGGTCATTGCCACTTATTTATGTCATACTGTATTTGCGCAGCAATTTTTCAAACTCTTTTTTTGGGAAAAAATACTGTTTTATGAAAAAAAAAACGACAACAAAAAAACACTAAAGGTAGCATGATTTTTTTGCATGTGAAAGATGTTGCGCTGAGTAAATAGATACCTAACATGTCAAGCTTTAAAATTGCGCACACTTGTAGAACATGACATTTTCTAACATTATACATTAAGATAAAGAGTTATAATCAGTAGTGCACAATTTAAAATCATAGTTTTCTGACCTTGTACAGTGCCTTGAAAAAGTACGCATACCCCTTGAAATTCTCCACATTTTGTCATGGTACAACCAAAAGCATAAAAAAATTATTTTCTGGGGATTTTATGTGATAGATCAACACATGTGGCACATAATTGTGAAGTGGAAGGAAAAGGATAGATGGTTTTCAAAACTTTTTACAAATAAATATCTGAAAAGTGTGGCGTGAATTTGTATTCAGCCCCTTTACTCTGATACCCCTAACTAAAATCTAGTAGAGCTAATTGCCTTCAGAAATCACCTAATTAGTAAATAGAGTCCACCTGTGTGTAATTTAATCTCAGTAAAAATACAGCTGTTCTGTGAAGCCCTCAGAGGTTTGTTAGAGAACCTTAGTAAACAAACAGCATCAGGAAGGCCAAGGAACACACCAGACAGGTCAGAGATAAAGTTCTGGAGAAGTTTAAAGCAGGATTAGGTTATAAAAAAATATCCCAAGCTTTGAACATCTCACATAGCACTGTTCAATCCATCTTCCGAAAACAGAAAGAGTATGGCACAACTGCAAACCTACCAAGACATGGCTGTCCGCCTAAACTGACAGGCCAGGCAAGGAGAGTATTAATTAGAGAAGCAGCCAAGAGGCCCATGGTAACTCTGGAGGAGCTGCAGAGATCCACAGCTCAGGTGGGAGAATCTGTCCACAGGACAACTATTAGTCATGCACTCCACAAATCTAGCCTTTATGGAACACTGGCAAGAAGAAAGACATTGCTGAAAGAAAGCCATAAGAAGTCCTTTGTGCAGTTTGTGAAAAGCCATGTGGGGGACACAGCAAACGTGGAAGAAGGTGCTTTGGTCAGATAAGACCAAAATTTAACTTTTTGGCCTAAATGCAAAACGCTATGTGTGGCGGAAAACTAAAACTGCACATCACCCTGATCACACCATCCCCACCGTGAAACATGGTGGTGGCAGCATCATGTTGTGTGGACGCTTTTCATCAGCAGGGACAAGCAAGCTGGTCAGAGTTGATGGGAAGGTGGATGAAGCCAAATACAGGGCAATCTTAGAAGAAAACCTGTTAGAATCTGCAAAATACTTGAGACTAGGGCAGAGGTTCACCTTCCAGCAGGACAATGACTCTAAACATACAGACAGAGCTACAATGTAATGGTTTAGATCAAAGCATATTCATGTGATAGAAGGGACCAGTGAAAGTCCAGACCTAAATCCAATTGAGAATCTGCAGCAAGACTTGAAAATTTCTGTTCACAGACACATTCCATCCAATATGACAGAGCTTGAGCTATTTTGCAAAGAAGAATGGGCAATAATGTCACTCTCTAGATGTGCAAAGCTGGTAGAGACATACCCCAAAAGACTTGCAACTGTAATTGCAGCAAAAGGTGGTTATACAGAGTATTGACTCTGGAGGACTGAATACAAATACACGCCTCACTTTTCAGGTTTTTATTTGTAAAAAAAAATTGAAAAACATTTATTATTTTCCTTCAACTTCAGAATTATGTACCACTTTGTGTTGGTCTAGCACAAAAAAAACCCTCCAATAAAATACATTTACGTTTCTGGTTGCAATATGACAAAATGTGGAAAATTTCAAGGGGTGTGAATACTTTTTCAAGGCACTGTATAACTGAAAATGACTGATTGCTTTGGAATATTACACTTTGAATGCAATTACTGCTCTTGCCATTGCTTTTTTAAAATCCATTTTCAGCTAGCAAATTATTTTTTTTATTGGCATATGTGGGTGTAGCACAATAGGAGTGACAGGGCATGTAGTCACATGTTTTAAATGCTACCCTTGCCTGTTTCTATGGGGTTTTAAGGTGTCCACACATTTTTGTGCATGGAAACCTCCCATGCATGAGTAAGGCCAGAGGTGGCTCTTGCTGGTATACTGGGGATGTTACATAGTTACATATAGTTACATAGTAGGTGAGGTTGAAAAAAGACACAAGTCCAACCTATGTGTGTGATTATATGTCAGTTTTACATTGTATATCCCTGTATTTTGTGGTCATTCAGGTGCTTATATAATAGTTTCTTGAAGCTATCAATGCCCCCTGCTGAGACCACCGCCTGTGGAAGGGAATTCCACATCCTTGCCGCTCTTACAGTAAAGAACCCTCTATGTAGTTTAAGGTTAAACCTGTGTTCTTCTAATTTTAATGAGTGGCCACGTGTCTTATTAAACTCCCTTCTGCGAAAAAGTTTCATCCCTACTGTGGGGTCACCAGTACGGTATTTGTAAATTGAGATCATATCCACTCTCAAGCGTCTCTTCTCCAAAGAGAATAAGTTCAGTGCTCGCAACCTTTCCTCATAACTAATATCCTCCAGACCCTTTATTAGCTTTGTTGCCCTTCTTTGTACTCGCTCCATTTCCAGTACATCCTTCCTGAGGACTGGTGCCCAGAACTGGACAGCATACTCCAGGTGCGGCCGGACCAGAGTCTTGTAGAGCAGGAGAATTATTGTTTTATCTCTGGAGTTGATACCCCTCTTAATGCATGCAAATATTCTGTTTGCTTTGTTAGCAGCAACTTGGCATTGCATGCCATTGCTGAGCCTATCATCTACTAGGACCCCCAGGTCCTTTTCCATCCTAGATTCCCCAGAGGTTCTCCCCCCAGTGTATAGATTGCATTCATATTTTTGCCACCCAAATGCATTATTTTAATTTTTTTTACAAACTGCACAGCACCCGCGGTGTGATGTTGTTGTAATGCAGATAAAATGAGGCCACAATGTAAAGGATAGTGACCACAGAATCAACTGATGACACTGTTCTAACTACTGCATTTAGTAACACAAAGGTTATTGCAAGTCTTGCCCTGATATTTACCTCTGACAAATTTTAATTGCAGTATATATTTCTTCTTACAGGTGCTGGCCGTACATGTCTCAGTTTTTTTTGTTCAGCTAGCCAGCTGAATGAAAAAACTGAGCTGATTTCCCCATCCACACATTCGAGGTGGATGGGGAAACCCTCCCTGCCGTGACATTGTATTCTGACAACTGAACTCCCCCACCATCAGAATACACTAATCAAGGCTTCAGCCCATTGGCTGCATGCGTTGACCGAGCAGAAATTTTCCACCAAGTCTGTTAATGAAAATTCATTCGATAGCTCAACTTCTCATGAATGGTAACAATCCATGTATGGCAAGCTTTACTGTCTATTTGATGGGTGTCCAACAGATTAAATTAGTTGAAATTCCCCATAGGGGAAACAGACAACAATAAAAAACCTTTTTTTTCTAAAATAGAAAAAAAAGGTCTGGACTTTATTGTTTTCTGTCTCCTAATGAGGAAGATGCCCTCTGACATCCTATTTAGTTAATACTGTACTTTTCAATAGTTTGAAACAGGTAGGCAGATAAGGATTTTTTATTTTTCAGACCTGCCGTGCTGATGTCTTCTTATGCTGCTGACACACGAGATGACTTTTCGACAGCAAAGGTCCGACGGTCTTTCTGACTGACTTTCGACGGAGTTACGACAGATTTTTGATAGACTTTCTAACGAATGGACTTGCCTACGCATGATCACACCAAAGTCCGACGGATTCTAACGTGATGACGTACAACTGGACTAAAATAATGAAGTTCATAGCCAGTAGCCAATAGCTGCCCTAGCATCGGTTTTCATCCGTCGGACTAGCATACAGAGGAGCGGATTTTGCGACCGACTCAAGTCCGTCGGAAAGATTTGAAACATGTTCCAAATCTAAAGTCCATCAGATTTTCGACAGAAAAAGTCAGCTGAAGTCCACACATAGCCGGATTGTCCATCGGACCAGTCCGGTCGAAAAGTCCGCTCGTGTGTACACGGCATGAGGAGTATGTCCTCTGCCTTTTCAGCGTCATTCAATGCAAGGTGAAAAAGAAGTGCTACAGGAAACTGTTTCGGAATAAAGCTGAGTATTACAACCTGTACACTTTCAGCGGTAGGCAAACTTAAAGAGGTAGAGATCTACCTGAACAATATGGGAGAAGGTAAAGATCACCAGCGCATTGCTGCCTCCTCACACCTGATTTAAACCTGTTATTGCCGTACTATCGTGTCGCAATCATATACATTACAGTGCAATCGTGGGTTTAACCTCCCTGGCGTATGATTATTTCAGATTTTAGGTGCTGAAAGCGGTACCATTATTTTTGCATGGAAATGTGGCGTTTTATATTGTAGGCTGTAATTCTTAGGAATAACTCACTGAAATCTGTCCAAACCAGAGTCTAGTAGACATCCTGGGTATGATAAAGTTTGAAACACAAAATCATAAATTATAATATAATAAATAACTATAAATAATAACAAATAATAATATAATAGTAATAATACTTTTTATTCAATACATTTTAGTAAATAATATAAATCAAAAACACTGACATTTTTTTTGGCCAAACAAGAGTGCAATATTAGTAGACATATTGCTTTAGTAAACGTCTCGGGTATGGTAAATTTTAAAACATGGTACAGCACAAAGTCCGACGTCACAGTCAGGACAGTAGAACCGGGTTTCTTTTCTGACCTTCCTTCCTGTGTCGTCACGTTTAGAGCAGCAAACTACACACATCCTTGTGGGTGCTGCCTTCTTTTCCGTTGGTGGAATGTGGTCCATAAAGTGTCGACCTGTCAGACGTTCCGAGTTCACAACGCCAGCAGCACGATGTCCAGATCTATTTACAGTGGTTGGTGTTTGGTGCTTCAGAAATATGAGTTCTGCAAATTTCCAAACGAAGTCTGCATGAATCACAGGCCTGTCACTCTTTTTTTTTAGAAGAATGAAAGCGTTCCACAGGCACTGTTCAAGAAGATGCCTGAAGATTTTTTTGTAATATTTTTTTTGTTGCTTTCTCATAGCAGGATAAAAAGTCATGGCCTGGTCAGCTCTGTCAACACCTCCCATTGTGTTGTTGTAGTCCATTACGACTTGAGGTTTCATAACGTCTTTTCCACCTTTTGTATGTACCATGAGAGTAGAGGTGTTGTGAATGGTACTCATTAGGCACACATCTTTTTTATCTCGCCATCTTAGTGCCATCATTTTGCCTTTTTACCAGGCAACTATTTCTCCTGACTTGAGCTTTTTATTGGCAAAGGTTGGCGGCATGTCACGCCGGTTAGCTCTAACAGTCCCGTATGCATCCGTCTTGTGTTGTAGAAGGAACTCATAGAGTTCTGGAGAAGTATAAAAATTATCTGTGGTTACACAGTACCCTTGATTCAACAATGTGAGAACAGAAGCGGTTGCCATTCCATATTGACTGAATCTGTCGTTGAATTTGGTCCCTTTGCCGGTGTAAAGGACCGAATTCCATATATAACCAGTGCTGGCTTCACAGAGTATGAATGATTTTATGCCGAATCGCGCTCTCTTAGATGCCATGTACTGTATCCAGCTAAGTCGATACTGACGTCTCTGTCTGGTACATAGGTCTGCTGGAAATTTTTCTGAATAATTTGATATAAGTCCCAAATTTTTTTCAGTTTTGGAGCTGGATGAGAAGTCTCATCAAATTCGTCATTATTTTGAAAATGCAGATATTTCATTATGAGAGAAAATTTGTATTCCGACATAATGGTGCCAAAAAAAGGAGTGGCTAATATTTTGTTGGTTGTCCAGTACCATTTCTGCAGGGGTTTCCCCACCACTCCCTGGAGAATAATTAGGCCCAGAAACTTCCAGATGTCCTCCTTGGTCACTGGTTCCCATTTTCTGCTCCTTGAAAACATTCTTTCTATGACCTCATCAGTCAAAAAGAGTTGGAGGTATCCCAAGGGGCTGTCATCTTCAACCTCCACTTTGATACCAGGCGCTCCGGTAAACGGGAATCTTGGGGGTGCTGTGTGCTCCGTACCGCAATCAATCGAGCACCAAGTCCGCACATCGCTGGGCAAAGTCGCAGGATCATCGCTGAAATCGCTTTCCGTGCCTGATGACGAACTTCCCCATGATTCGCTATCACGCACTTCTGCAAGCGATTCTGTCTCGCTGTCGCTGTTTTCCAGCAGGTCATATGTCCCTTTTGAGGTTGAAGCGCGCTTTTTGGATGCCATGGTCGCTCTGCAGTTTCCAGACACAAAGTACAGTAAAACTGCAGGCAGGGGCACTGGACAAAGCACTGGGGGGCAATCTGAGGTCAATTTTATTATATTTAGTAATGTAATCTAATAGGATTACAATGTATCAGTGTGTTTGTGTTATATACTATTTGAATTTGCCGCCGGTTCCACCCCCTGCGTCGCTACGCTCGCAGGGAACGGAAGCCAGGGCACACAGAGCACACAGTGCATCGGGCAGAAGATCCGGCCGCCGAACACAGTGTGAGAACATCGCGGGATCCCGGAGACAAGGTGAGTTGCGTCTTCCAGGATCCAGCGATGCGATCCCGAGTCTGGCTCGGGGTTACCGCTTTTGGTACTAAAATCTCACCCCGAGCCAGACTCGGGAATACCACCAGGGGGGTTAAATCAGGTGCTGAGGAGGCAACATATCACCTCCTCACCACCTGTCAAACACAATAGGATCGCTTTTCAGAGGTGCAGCAGCATCTGCTGCACTTGTGAATGAGCCCTTAGTTGCATTCGGCAGCGGCGCCCTTAGGGCTCGTTCACACATAAAGTTGGGGGCGGTAAAACGGTGGTCAAGGCTGAGTCAAGGTTAAGCCCCCTGTTGCTTTTGGTGGGTGCTACCGCCTGCCCCCCAAGACCCATTCAAGTAAATGGGTCCACTCTGCAAGTGCCCCACAACTGTATGCTTCTGCAGGGTTCAAGGGGTTAAAGCAGGTGGTGAGAAAGCAACACAATGCTGCCTGCCTGTTTGCTGTACTACACAAGGTTGCAGGGCACTTGCAGAGTGGTCTCATTCACTTTAATGGGCCATGATTGGCAGGTGCTACACCCACCAACCATGACAGGGCTCATAACTCCTGCTGCACATGTGTACATCCCTGGCCACTGGAGCTAAAGAGGGTGCAGTTGGGGCGGGAGTAACAAAAACAGGTCTTAGCTATGGGATTTTACCACCACCCAAATTGCAAATGTAAATAAACCCTTACTGTTCTGCAGGTGCAGCGCATTGCATCTCCAACTTTCCTGGCTTAGCTGCACTGAGCCATTGACTTCTATTATATCCTACAGGTGTGGTGCCCTTTCTGAAAGCGCACCAAAACTCCTGCATTCAGAAAGTGCACAAATCCCGCAGGATATAATAGACGTCTATGGCTAAGTGCAGCAAACCCACAGGAAAGCTGCAAGTATACTGCACAGCACCCGCGGTGTGAGTAACCGGCAGCACATCGGTGTGAAAGCAGCCCTACTATTATGCCCAGTGTATTGCTTCACACACAAGATCTCTTATTTCCTGCTGCTAGCGCCACTCTGGAGACCGCTAGCCGGGATAAGAGGTGGAGTGCAGTTGGTAATACTCTGCAAGGGACAGGAGCCAGCACTACAGAGGAGGAAACAGCTTATGTGGCTCTTGCTCCCTACTACAACTACAACTTTACAGGAAGTCCCTCTGTATTGCACTCTGTTTGATGCTCTGGAATGGTGGGTCAGTGAGTCCAGACCTCGATCTACCATTCACCTGTCTGCGATCTACTGGTAGATTGCAATCTACAGGTTGGTGACCCCGCTTTATTTGGTTAATTGTCAACCTACCTGAGGGCTTAATAAATTAAAATATCCTGCAAATGTGTTTTAACAGTTAAAAGATTTATTTATTTTACAGTTACCTAAGCATTCTGGCATCAAACACTGTCTCTACATCTTGAAGAACTGCTGGTAGATATTTCAGAGCAGCAACCTGAAAATACAATACAAAACAGTCCAAAAATATTAACAATTTAATACTTTCTTTCTGAAGTAGCATAATGTAGTACTATTGTTTTTCCAGAAAAACTCTAGTGTACTATTTAAATGTGTATTAAACTATGTACTGTATGTAGGACTCAATAGGTTACTCATACATCAAAGATGTTTAATGGTGTTTTTTTGATGAATTCCTAAAATAAATTGTTGTTTTATTTTCACAATTAGTTTGCAGAAATTATATTTAAAAAAAGGCAATAACGGATAGATTTGTCCACATCAACGTTTCTTTAATCAGCTTCATTATAGCAATAGTACCCAAACAAAATATTAGTGTAACTGAAAAGTGTAGTCAGATAAGTAATAGAATAGAATAAAACCTTGGTTTGAGATTAACTTGGTTTGAGAGCGTTTGCAAGACAAGCAAAACTTTTAAATAAATTTTGACTTGATATACAAGTGATGTCTTCATATACAAGTAGCGTCATGTCACAACTCAGATGATTCGCCTTTAAGTGTAGCAATATGGTTACATTTAATGAAGGTACAACATTTAGCAAAACATTGCTACACTTAGAGGCGCCTCTCTTCTCTTTAATACTCTGTAGCTCCTGCTGGATTTTGCTTTTAATCCCCTTGTGGAGGCTGCCATTTGTGGATGGACATTTTATGGTTACACAGCTTGGTCACATTGCTATAATCTTTGTATATGGTCTATAAACTGAAGGACTTATGAATAAATGGTTGTGGAACTAATCATCTGAGTTTCTATTATTTCTTATGAGGAAATTTGCTTTGATATACAAGTGCTTTGGATTACAAGCATGTTTCCGTAACGAATTATGTTCGCAATCCAAGGTTTTACGGTATTATGGCCATTGCATAACTGGAAAGCGATGAGTAAATAAAGTGCATTCTACCAACAACTGTAATCAAGCAGGGTCCCTTTCCACTTGTGCAATTTTGGCAACAACTTTCTAGATAAAGTTTCCTGCATCAAAGTTTCCTGGACCTGCTTTACTATCGCTAGTGTAACAAAACTAAATGTTAGCATTAAGTCAACAGCATAGTTACACAAGTAATAAAAATTATGGCTTTAAGGTGGATGGGAAGAGTTGGATAATTATAGTGTGTCCAACCAACAACTGTAATCCAGCAGGGGCCCTTGACATTTGTGTTTGAGGCCAAATCAAAACCAAAATGTATGTGAAACTGCACATAAAATGCATTGGGGTCATAATTAATGACATGATTTCCATCACTCTCTTTAATTTTGCATTAAGCTTTAAGTACAATTCCTGTTCTATAACTGCACAAGTGTCAACAAGGCCTCAAAGTGGTTGTAAAGTCAGGTTTTTTTAACTTAATGCATTCTATGCATTAAGATAAAAAGCCTTCTGTGTGCACCAGCCCCCCTCAGCCCCCCCCACCAATATTTACCTGAGCCCCATTTCTATACAGCAATGTCCACGAGTGTCTCGGCACCCTGGGGCCTTCCCTCCTGATTGGCTGAGACACAGCAGAGGTGCCATTGGCTCCCTCTACTGTCAATCAGTTAGCCAATCAGGAGAGAGAGGGGGTGGGGCCGAACTGTAGCTCGTGTCTGAATGGATACATGGAGTTGCAGCTCGGCTCGTCTTCCCCTATAGCAAGCTGCCTGGAGGGCCAAAGAGGGACCCGAGAAGAGGAGGTTTCAGGCTGCCCCCTGCAAAACGGCTGCACAGAGCAGGTAAATATAACATGCTTGTTATTTTAATAAAAAAAAAAAAAAACAAGACTTTACAATCACTTTAAGGTGGAAATAAAGTCAAATCTTAATTTTAAGTCCACTGGCCAATGATCCTGACCCTGTTCTTCACATCTGTGGGAGGCATCCATCAGAGACAGAGCAAATAGGAACACATGGAGGGAAAAACAGTCGCCAGTAGGACATTAATTAGGCCCTCAGTGGAAGTAAGCATTTCAGCAATGTAATTTTATCAAGATTATCGGAGAATTTCTTTTCCTTTGCATAAGAATAGTGATCAGAAAATAAGGACACCTTTGGTACATCTATATTTCAGGATTTGGTGAATCATGTTGTATGATATTGTATGGTTAAAGGTTTAAAGTGGTTGTAAGGGCTTTTTTTCCCATTAACATAAAAAAGATGTAATACTTACCTGCTCTGTGCAATTGCACAGAGTGGTCCCTTACCTGCTCTTCTGGAGTCCCCTGCTGACCCTCTCCACTCCTTCTTTCCTGTGGGTGCCCCCTCAGCACACGGTTTATGGGCCCATTCCCGACCCAGGCTATGTGCATCCACAGACATACACAGGACTGGTAAGCCTGTCCCCTTTCACTCTCTTCACAGACATTCGACTGACAGCAGGAGGAGCCTATGGCTCCTGCTGCCTGTGTCTCTTGTGAGAGCAGGAAGAGCGGAGAGTGGAGCTGCAGCCTGGACAGCGCTTAATCATGAGAGAATGTAGGTAAATGTTTAACCTCCCTGGCGGTATGATTATTTCGGATTTTAGGTGCTGAAAGCGGTACAATTATTTTGCATGGAAATTTGGCGTTTTATATTGTAGGTCTGTAATTCTTAACAATAACACTTAAATCTGTCCAAACAAGAGTCTAGTAGATATCCCGAGTATGATAAAGTTTGAAACACAAAAACATAAATTATAATATAATAAATAAAAATAAATAATGAAAAAAAAAAAATTAATAATAAAATAATTTTCCCCACGATTCACTATCGCTCAATTCTGCAAGTGTTCTAATTTACTATCGCTGTTTTCTAGCTGGTCTAAAGCCACTTTTGATGTAAAGGGACACTTTTTGGTTGCTATGGACAATCTCCAGTTTCCAGGCAGAAAGAACAGTATATATAACATAAAACTGCATGCAGGGCATGGGCCAAAGCACTGGGGACAAAAGGGATGTGAAATAATTTCATACAGTACTGTAATCTGTAAGATTACAGTACTGTATGTGTTATGATTTTACACTTTTTTGAATTTGCCGCCAGGCTCCGCCCCCGTGTGTCGCGTCGCTCGCAGGGAACGGAGCCTGGCACGGAGAGGCTTCCGAGGAGGACGGAGCCCGCAGACACAGCGGGGGACATCTCAGGATCCCGGGGACAAGGTAAGTAAAGCCACACCAGGATCCTGCGATGTAATCCCGAGTGTGGCTCGGGGTTACCACTGATGGTCCTGAATTTTAACCCCGAGCCACACTCGGGAAAACCGCCAGGGAGGTTAAGAATGGGGTAGAGGGGAAACAAGTGGTAGGGTTTTTACCCTAATGCAGAGAATGCATTAAATTCAAAAACATTTTGACTTTGGAATCACTTTAATGGGGGAAATTACCCCCACACCTCCCTCAATCCATGATAGCATCCCTATACAATCATTAAAAATGCTAAAGGATATTTGGCATCTTTGCACAGGGATTTATTGTTGTAGACTATTATGTTGTATTGTTAGGGCAGACTAATTTTCTTAGAGTAGCTAACACTTGCAAAAGTGAAGAGTTATGAAATTGCAGCCATCATGAACAGTTTTAAAGTGGCCATACTCAGATTTTGACCCTACTAAGACATTTACCATGCATGTCATATCACAAAAGTCTATAAGTCTAAAGCTATACACTGTAAACTGCAACATTCAGCTTCTCTCTCAGCTAGAGAAAATAGCAAGGTATTACCTAATAATTTTTTTAACACATGTAATTTGCTATCCACGTATACATCATATGCCTTTCATATACTACAGTGAATATTGTGACAATGGAACATACACTCAAGGTTTATTTATCACTGACACCTAGACAAGCAATTTTTTTCTGCATAAAAAGTATTTTTACAGTATCCTAGTGCTGTTGTACGGCATTAAGATGAGCCAAAAACAAACTTTACCTGCAAAAGGATTGTAGTTTTTTCCTTGCTCTTCATCAGGTTATTAATGGATTCAAAAAGCTTTCTCATGGACTCCTCAAATTCAGTTTGCTCCTTGCCTTCATACAGTCTGGTGAAAAAATAAAATATACATAATCTGAAACAGTAATGTATCTCAGAAATGTCAGTGCAGGCCACCATAATCAGTAGCATAAATATAGAAAAATGAAACCACAAATTTGCTGATAACTGTGAGAAATACTACACAAAGTACGTTAAAAAATTATACTTAGCAATGCAACATACCATTTATTCTATGTTGCAGCTTCTAATCCTAAATGTTCATTTGCATCGGTAATCTGAAAACCACATGTCTAAATGGCAGATACTTCATACACTACAGGAAAGCAAATTGCCTTTCAGGCAAGGATTTGGAAACATTTAGACCCCTTTCACACTGAGGCACTTTTCAGGCATTTTAGCACTTGTAAAGCGCCTGAAAAGAGCCTCTCATGTCTCCTGAGTGCTTTCACACTGGGGCGGTGCACTTGCGGGACGGGAAAAAAAGTCCTGCAAACAGCATCTTTGGGGCAGTTTGGGAGCGCTGCATACAGTGCTCCTACACCGGCCCTGCCCGTTGAAATGAATGGGCAGCTTTTCGGAAGCGCCTGAAAAGCACTTCGGAAGCACCACAACATGGGCGCTTTTAACCCTTTCTTTGGACACTAGCAGGGGTTAAAAGCACCCTGCTAGCAGCTGAAAACGCTGCTAAAACAACAGTAAAGCGCCGCTAAAACTAACGGCACTTTACCGTCAATGGACCCGCCGCCCCAGTGTGAAAGTACCCTTAGTGGTACGTGTGACTTTTTGCATCCAAACATCCATTCCATTTTGATACTGGTGTGATACCTGGCAGGCTCAAACATGAAGCCTTGCATCGTCACATGGCCATTATTGGCTGGCAGCACAGAAAACTTGTGTTTAAGTTGCATACAATATCCTTTCATTGAACAATTGCTTGCTCATGGACATCTTTAACCACTTGCCGACCGCTCCACACCAATATACGTCGGCAGAATGGCAGCAGTGGGCAAGTGGGCGTACCTGTACATCCACTTTAAGAGCCGGAGATAGCAGGCACACGCGCGTACAGCATGACCGTGGCAGCGGGACCGGCGGACTTGATGTCCGCCGGTCTACCGGCGATAGCGTAAGAGAGCCTCAGTAAGGCGAAGTGCCTTTGTAAACAAAGCATTTCCTCGTTCTGGCTAGTGTCATGACAGAGATCACTGCTCCCTGTCATCAGGAGTGGTAATCGCTGTCATGTGACTTAAAGCCCACCCCCTCACAGTTAGAATCACTCCCTAGGACACACTTAACCCCTTCATCGCCCCCCTATTAGTTAACCCCTTCACTGCCAGTGTCATTTACACAGTAATCAGTGCATTTTTTATAGCACTGATCGCTGTATAAAGGACAACGGTCCCAAAATAGTGTCAAAAGTGTCCAACGTGTCCACCATAATGTCGCAGTCCCAATAAAAATCGCAGATCGCCGCAATTACTAATAAAAAAAATGTAAATTAAAAATGCCATAAAACTATCCCCTGTTTTGTAGACGCTATAACTTTTGCGCAAACCAATATACGCTTATTGCGATTTTTTTTTTTTTACCAAAAATATATAGAAGAATACATATCGGCCTAGACTGAGGGAAAAAAAATGTTTTATATATTTTTGGGGGATATTTATTATAGCTCTTTTTTTGTTTATAGCGCAAAAAATAAAAACTGCAGAGGTGATCAAATACCACCAAAAGAAAGCTTTATTTGTGGGAAAAAAGGACATCAGTTTTGTTTGGGTACAACATCGCATGACCGCGCAATTGTCAGTTAAAGCGATGCAGTGCCAAATCGCAAAAAGTCCTTCGGTCAGGAAGGGGGTAAAATCTTCTGGGGCTGAAGCAGTTAAAGCCCAAAGAATAACCCCTGCTGCAAAAATACTTCATACAGTTGTTTAACACATTCTTCCTCTTATATCATCACCACCTTCAATCAGCCTATTTGATGAAGCTTTGGCTAGAGACTACAGCAATATTGACATTGTTTGCTGTTCATCATCTTCTGAGAGTCCTGCATATTTGCATTATAAAGTATGTAACCATTGTATGGCATACAGAAGCATTTGCTGCAGCACTCACTTGCTGTAATGGTCAGGGGGGTATTACTGCAGTTGCCTGACAAATATTTAGTGCATGGTGGGGTTACATAGTAGGTGAGGTTGAAAAAAGACACAAGTCCATCAAGTCCAACCTATGTGATAGGTTGATTTACTAAAACTGGCGAGTACAAAACACGTGCAGCTGTGCATGGTAGCCGATCATCAGCTTCTAGCTTCAGCTTGTTGAGTTAACCTTTGATGGGAAAAAAAAGCTGATTGGTTTCTTTGCAGAGCTGCAGCTCTGCACCAGGTTTTGCAATCTCCAGTTTTAGTAAATCAGCCCCTGTATAATTACTTGCAATTTCACATTAGACCACAGTGTACAAAATATTGTCATATTTAGTCAAGGGGTAATTTAGTTATAAGCCAAGAGAAAGACTTGTATTTTTGGCATTACTATTGTTTAAGCAGCTTCCTTACCTATGGAGATAAAGGAAGCTTGCAATGTTTTATGTCTATGCTGCAGAGAGAGTGACATGGCTGCCGATAGGAGATTGTAGGCAGTATTCCCATTCCAGGTCTTACTGGATCAGTAGGAGTTGTTTTTTGGATAGTGATGGTAGCTCCTGTATCTCTCTCAGTTCAGGTTTTTCCTTTCATACCCCAGTAAAGGCCACTTTTTGTAGTCAGCGCTTTTCAATACCAAACAGCACAGCTGAAAACACTACCGTATATGTATATCAGTCCCCCCACCACCCACAGAGTGAGATGAAATACAGGTTATAAAGCAAAACAAGTTCAGAATGTCAAAAAACCTGCATACGCAGCAGAATAATGAAAGCTGCACAAACATAGGGGGTTATTTACGAAAGGCAAATCCACTTTGCACTACAAGTGCACTTGGAAGTGCAGTCGCTGTAGATCCGAGGGGGACATGCAAGAAAGATAAAAACAGCATTTTAGTTTGCACATGATTGGATGATAAAATCAGTAGAGCTTCCCCTCATTTTAGATCTTCCCCTCAGATTTACAGCGACTGTACTTCCAAGTGCACTTTCAATGCACTTTCAAATGCACTTGCAGTGCACTTGTAGTGCAAAGTGGATTTGTCTTTCGTAAATAACCCCCATAGTCTCTTCAAAGCAATGTGTCTGTGAGCCAATCAAGGGTAACATGTGGCTGCATAGCATAGTCTTTATAAGACTCAATAACAACAGAGAATCAAGCTGAGAATCACTTTTTTAGTAAACAGTATAAATAACGGTTACATGTGACTAGTCTCAAACAGCATCCTTCATAGTGAAGTTCAGAGCCAGGAACACAGCGCCACCCCACTGGAACTCTGGTAGCAATTGCAATACCAACATGTTTTTCATTTCCAAAATATTGTGGCAAAAAAATAGATTACCTTGGGGTGTCTGCTTTTAAAAATATTCTTGGAGGGTGTTTGTACTGCCATTTTTATTGTTATATTTTAAAACAGAAAGTAGGTTTTTCAAAATTTGTTGTTGTCTTTTTTCCTTTTATATGTTAACATTTTTTTTAAAGGGGTGATTAAATACCACCAAAAATAAAGCCAATAAGAAATATGTATAAATGTATATAAAAATCTATTTGGGTATAGCCTTGCACGATTTAGTAAAACTTTCACACCACTGAAAATGAAAACATGAACTGATAATAGAGGGGTTTTTCAGGCTTTTACTCAAGTGGTTAATAAACCATAACCCTTCACCCTATTGCTCTTGGGGACAATTGTCCCTAGTACAGAAAGTGATGTGATATTCAAAATGTAATCGAGAAACTAGGTGTTTACAGGATAAGCTGGTAAATGAATTTCTTCTAATGGGGAAACGAGTTGTAGTGACAGCTGTCTAAAAGATGATATCCCCTTGATGTGGGGAGATCACCTCTTACTTCCTGCTGGGTCTCTGGGACAGAAAGTGATGAAAAAAAAATCTCCTAGACAGCACACAGCAAAGGAAAAAACTCACATTAGTTTAAACCCTTCTCTACTCCATGCAGAACCTATTGGGGGTTGTAACCCTCCCCTAATAAAAAAGGTTTAAAATTCATATACACTTGAAAAGTGAAAAAGTGCTCAACCACATACTGAAAAAAGCAACAAAAATAATTCCAAAGTATATTGTTTTGCAAATATAGTGTGAAGCAGGTTCATAATATTTAGAATTATACTGCATAGCTGTTCTGCGGAAAATGTCAGTATTTTTGGATATGCTCAAACTTTGACACTGAAATTCAAAATACTTTTTTGAAAATCCCTCTACAGTTTTCCACTGACATTTAAGAGTAGAATCTGTGTATTAAGTCACAATTCTTTGTAACAATAATACTACATTTCATCAAAATAACAGTACTAATCTATTACAAGGTACTTCAAAAAGAAAGGCTTACTGTGAAAATAAAGTCCTTGACCGCACAATGAACTTGAACACATATTCCAATGCTTTTAAAGTCCTTAAAATTGGCTCGCACTGTTCTCCTCTGCTGGAAATATCTAGATATTTCTTCAAAACAGCCATTAGTTTCCTGTCAAAAAAGATTTGCATACAGTTTATTGTTACAGTGTTAAATTAAACTATTATAAATAATCATGCAGAACCTTCAAAGATGTTTTATTAATAACTGATTACATAACCACCCAAAGTACATTGTTCTATATAAACTATATACCGTAGCTAACATTTCTAATCAATACAAAAAAAAAAGGTAGGTGATTATATAAATTAGTTAATGCACAAAACATAAGTGAACACTTCAAAACTTTCCACTAGAAAACTCTGCAATATGTGTGAATTGTGTATCTTTTAAATTGCATGTGCTTTTTATTTAGAAATGCGTGTCCAGCCAAGACAATTTTCTTTGGGTAGAGTACAGAAAGGTTAGAACAACCCCTGTCAGTTTTTTCTATGCTTTTCAGGCGCCTTGGAAGCGCTGGCTATTCATTTCAATTGGAAAGTTGTTTTGGGAGCGGTGTATACACCGCTCCCAAACCGTCCCAAAAATGCTGCTTGCAGGACTTTTCCTAACGTCCCGCAAGTACACCGCCACAGTGTGAAAAGTCACACTGAAATAAATGGTTTTCAGGTGCTTTACAGACACTATTTCTAGCGCTAGAATGCCTAAAAAAACGCTTTAATGTAAAAGGGGTGGAAGTTTGGAAAAATCTCTCTAACAGAGCTTTCGATGGCAGTAAAAGTTCTAATTCTTCCCTACTCTTCTCATTACTAGGAAAACAGATCTTGGCTTGACAAACTCTTTAAGTTCATTCTTTTTAGCGTTAAAATAAGTTTATGGTTTTGAGGGGAACAATTAGCAAAATACTTATATTTTGTAAAACGGAGAAATAGCTTAAGTTTAAATTACTTTAACTTAAATAGTTAAACTTTGAGTGACTTTGCACCCCAGTGGAACAAAAAATAAAATACCACTGAATTATGCTTTCTTGCACTGAGGAAGAGCACTGGGGTACCAAGTAAAAAAAAAAAAACCTATGATAGTTTTGAGGCTGATTTACTTGCAGAGGCTGTTTACTTATTTAATTGGCCCATGACTGGATAACTGAAGTGAATTTCCATACAATATATTGTGTAAATATTCTCAACTCCTTAAGTAAATCGTCCAGATTACATAAGAATTCTGACATATAATCTCAGATTTGCTAAACATTTTTTCCCTTAGCCCCAGGTATCGACTATGATACAGAATAAAGGGGATTTATTAAGACTGGAGCAGCTGTGCATCACAACCAATTAGCTTTTATAACAGTGTTAAATATATATATATATATATATATATATATATATATATATATATATATACATATATGCTGTTGAGCATATACCCCCGTGCCACACCTATGTGATTATGTATTATATACTAAGGCAGCTGCTGTTATAACTAAAAAAGTAATGATTGATAAACACACTGAATGAATTCTGTGCCTAAACAGCACTTGCTATTTTGAATGCAATCCTATATATACCATGATAATTTAATAAACCATATATTGTTAAAAAGTGTCAGTTTGTGAAATTAAATAAATCAATGTGATATATGTAATCCTGCGACTAATAAATAATACAAGAAGTGTTCTAGTCCATGTATCAAAACTCTGTGTAGTCCAATTAGCTTTTAGCTTTCATTTTCAAAGCTTAACTGAACAAGTTGAAGCTAGAAGCTGATTAGTTACTAGTCATAGCTGTTCCAGATTTTGTCTACCCAAGTGCAAATTCCCCCCTTCTCCCCCGAATGTATGTTAGTATAGACACGCTGTCACAGACCTAGCCGGGACAGAGGCTGTTGGAGAGGACTGAATGCAAGCCTGTTGCCTTTTGATTATGGGCCCTGGATTTTCAATGGAACGGTGCTCTTTGTGGGGTGAATTGGAGGTCCGGTCTGAACTGTACTAATCGGACTCAGTCGTATATATATGTATATATTGTTTGTTGTTTGATTCTGTTGGGGACTCCTTGCTGTGGATCTGTGTCCCTGAAGAGGGAGGGGGGGTTCTTCCAGCAGCCCCCTGCTGATAAGACTGATTCATTCTGTTGGGACACATCCTGTGAGGAGATGCTGGTGTCATCAACCTGTGTTTATGTTAACTGAGAGAGCTGATCACATTAGCCACCAGCCCTGGCTAGGAGACGAATGGTCTAGGCTGAGGAGGGGGTAGATTGTTGTTTGTATTGTTAATTGTAATTAGCTCCAGCTATTGTGTTTATATTAATGTGTGAAGCTCGGTGCCCACAAGTCTGTCATCTGGTCTGGGTACATTTTGTAGTAAATTAGCTCATGTTAATTAGGTTAGCTTTGAGTCATCCTGGTGTATAAATGTGTGTGAGATCTCAAATAAAAAGTTAGTTCTGATGTACTCCAAGACTGGTGTTGTCTAGTTCTTGGGGTTCCTATAGCCAGATCCATTGGACTTGTGTTCCAGAACTTAGGAAGCGGTATATGACGGAAGCACTCAAGCGGAGTGTGGGACGTTCCGTGACACACGCTATATGTATGTGTACAGTAGACCATAATTCATGAGCACCGTATTGCATCACAATATACATACTGGCTGGTTTGCAAATTTTTTGATCAATTGCAGTGCATTGCCAGTCCATTTGTGATGAATTTGTAATGAACACACGTGCATTAACACAAGTGAATAGGTCCTAAAGGTCTCCCAATACATTCAATTACTGTCCAGGTTTAATAAAGTTTCCATTAAGGTAAATATATATATTAATACTAAATAAAAAACTAATACAAAATATCAGTTTATTAATTCAGGAAAAAAAATTGTAGAATGGAATACAAATGGTAGAATATTAGAAAGCAGAACTGCTTTACTTTTACATGTTTTCATGTGTCTAGTTTAGATGGGCTTTATTTCTGAAATAATAAACCAGTATTGTTTAGCAATAGACTATTTTATTGATGTAATCTTTACCAAGACTGGACAGCAATTAATATATATTATTATATTGGGACAGTGTTGCAATAGGCACTTAGTGTATTTCTCTAGCGTATTTCATCCAAAGGAGCTGAAATTGCAGTGAACTAGTATTGCAGTGCTAACAAAAAATAACAAAATTACATTGCCATGAAATTATGTTTCTGTGTCCCTTGGTTCAGACAGTGGAAGCAGAAGTTCTACCAGTGACAGATTCCTAAAGGAAATTGTCCATGAACAAATTTAGCATAGGAACAATATATACCCTTTAAATCATAGTCAATGTTTGGCATTCAATTTATGTATCATAATCCCATGTTATCAGCTATGCAGACCATACAATTTCAAATAAAATACTCCATTATTATTTATAATTATTGTAGTTAAAAACTAATGGAAATCTCCAAAACTGGCAACAAAAATGGCAAGTGTATGGCCATACTTTTTCATTATTACAGACAATATCACTGCTGGAGAAGTACAACAAGAGAAAGAAGAGAAAGCACAAGGCATGTGGATAATTCAACTCTTTGAGAGTTCCAAGAGACCCCGTTCATTAGAGCCAAACAAAAAAACACGTAAAAGAAAATGATAACAACAAGTCTTTGGAGTATGCAGGATATACAATTTAAGTTATCACAGTACACTGTCAAAGACAAAGAAAAAATACAATTTTGTTTTGTATTTATAGATATAATAGGGTGCCAGTAACACTTGCTGACCACCTCACGTATGGGTATGTTGGCAGAGTGGCTCTCCTGTGTCGAATCATGTACCTAGCATGTATGTTGGTGCGCCCACTGTGATACGATTTGACACAGCACAAGCCAATCAGCAACCAATGGATGACTGCCGGCACCCACTGATAGGCGAGGAGGGAGACAGAACAGAGCTCTGTTTATGTAAACAATACAGAGCTCTCTCCTGTCAGCAGGGGTGTGCTGATTTTTGTTTCCCTGCAAAGCAGGGAATAAAAACCAGCACATCCCTTAGTAAAAGCACCTCACAGTAAACACACTAAGCACTGTTAGGCACACATTTAATCCTTCGGTCGCCTTTGAGGTGTTAACATCTTCCCAGCCAGTGTCATTAGTACAGTGACGGTGCATATTTTTAGCACTGATCACTGTATTAGTGTCACTGGTTCCCACAAAGTGTCAGTTGGTTTCAGACTGCCCGCATTACTATCACAGTCCCGCTACAAGTCGCCGATCTCCGCCATTACCAGTATAAAAAATAAATGACTAAAAATTCCCATATATATTCTATAGATGGTAGACGCTATAACGTTCATGTAAACCAACTAATATACGCTTATTAGGACTTTTTTTTACCAAAAATATGTAGCATAATACATATTGGCCTAAATTTATGAAGAAATATGATTTTTTGCATTTTTTTTTATTGGATATGTTTTATAGAGGCAACTAAAAAAAAAATGGGGGCCTTTTCAAAATTTTCAGACTTTTTTCATTTATAGTGCAAAAAATAAAAAAAATAGTGGTGATCAATAGGGATGTGCTGAACGGACCCCTGTTTGGTTCGCACCAGAACTTTTGAACACCGCAAAAGTTTGGAACCCATTAAAAAAGTCAATGGGACCTGAACATCAAAAATAAAAAGTGCCCATTTTGAAAGCTTATATGCAAGTTATTGGGCATACAATGGTTATAGGGGTCTGGGTCCTGCCCTGGGGGACATGTATCAATATAAAAAAGTTTGTGAAAAACTTAATTTTTAACCTCCTTGGTGGTATTCCCGAGTGTGGCTCGGGGTGAGATTTCAGTACCATTAGCGGTAACCTTGAGCCACACTCGGGATTGCTTCACTGGATCCTGGAAGAGGTTACTTACCTTGTCCCCAGGATCCTGCAATGTACTCCCGCTGTGTACGGCGGCTGGATCCTGCGCTCGATCCTCTGTGTGTTCCGGCTTCCCTTCCCTGCGAGCGTCGCGACGCAGGGGGGTGGAACCGGCGGCAGATTCAAAAAGTGTAAATCACAACACACACCATACATTGTAATCTTATTGTATTACATTACTGTATCTAATAAATTTACCTCAGTTGGCCCCCCAGTGCTTTATCCAGTGCCCTTGCCTGCAGTTTTACTGTACTTTCTGCCTGGAAACTGGAGAATGACCATGGCATCAAAAAATCGCGCCTCTATCTCAAAAGTGATTTATGACATGCTGAAAAACAGCGATAGCAATACAGAATCACTTGCAGAATTGAGTGATAGCAATTCGTGGGGAAGTTCATCATCAGACACAGAAAGTTATTTCTTCGACGATCCTGTGACTGACCTCAGTGACGTGTGGACTTGGTGCTCTATTGACTGTGGTACGGATCCCTGTAAGATTCCCATTTACTGGAGCACCTGGTATCAAAGTGGATGTTGAAAATGACAACACCTTGGCATACCTCCAACTATTTTTGACCGATGAGGTTATTGAAAAAATAGTTACGGAGACAAACCGCTACCACAAGCAGGAAGCTGCTACACATTGGATGTTTTCAAGGAGCAGAAAGTGGGAACCAGTGACCAAAGAGGACATCTGGAAATTTCTGGGCCTAATAATTCTTCAGGGAGCGGTGGGGAAACCCCTGCAAAAGTGGTATTGGACAACCAATAAATTACTAGCCACTCCATTCTTTGGCACGGTCATGTCGGAGTACAAATTTTCCCTGATAATGAAATATTTGCACTTTGAAAATAATGAAGCATTTGACGAAACGACTCATCCAGCACCCAAACTCAAGAAGATTTGGGAGATATATCAGATGATTCTGAAAAATTTCCAACAGAGCTATGTGCCAGATAGAGACATCAGCATGTCTAATGACCTACAAAGGAAGGCTCAACTGGATACAATATATAGCGTCAAAGAGGGCACGAAATCTTTCATGCTATGTGAATCGAGCACTGGTTACATTTGGAATTCTGTCCTATATACCGGTAAAGGAACCAAATTCAACCAAAAATACAGTCATTATGGAATGGCAACCTCTTCAGTTCTTTCATTGATTGAGCCATTGCTGAATCAGGGCTATTGTGTAACTACAGACAATTTTACACATCTCCTGAACTCTATGTGTTCCATCTACAGAACAAAATGAATGCCTATGGAACCATTAGGGCTAACTGGCATGACATGCCGCCAACCTTTGGCAATAAGAAGCTCAAGACAGGAGAAATGGTTGCCTGGCAGAAAGGCAAAATGATGGCACTGCGATGGCGTGACAAAAAAAGATGTGTGCCTAATGAGTACAATCCATAACACCTCCGCTGTCATGGTACACACAAAAGGTGGGAAAGACATCATGAAACCACAAGTGGTTATATAGACTACAACAACACCATCGGTGGTGTTGACAGAGCCGATCAGGCAATGACATTTTATCCAGCCATGAGAAAACAAAAAAGTATTATAAGAAGATATTCAGGCATCTTCGTAAGCAATGCCTATGGAATGCCTGGTTCATGCTGATTTTTTTTGGAAAGTTGCAGAACGGCAGAACGTACCTTTTTGAACCACCACACACCAACAACTGCAAACAGAGCTGGACATAGTGCTGCTGGTGTTGTCAACCCAGAACGCCTGACTGGTCATCACTTTATGGACCACATCCCACCAACTGAAAAAAAAAGGCAGCACCCACAAGGTTGTGCATAGTTTGTTGCTCAAAGCGTGATGACACAGGAAGGAAAATCTGAAATGAAACCAGGTTCTATTGTCCTGATTGTGACGTTAGAATTTGTGCCGTCCCATGTTTCAAAATTTACCATGTTTACTGAAGCAATATGACTAGTAATATTGCACCCTTGTTTGGCCCCCCAAAAATTCTGTGATCCTTGAAAAAGTCACGTGACTGTGATGTAACGCGTGGGAGGAGCCAAGGACGCTCTGTGCAGATCAGCAGTATCACACAGTGTACTGCACTGAATCTGCTTCTGTCTAAGGCGGCTGACTGCTATAGTAAAACCTGCATATGCCTTATCATTATAAGGCACACGTGAGTGGATTGAAGTTTGCCTGTGTACCTTGGTATCCTAACTATTGCACAATGATTGGTTTTTTCTCTTATCTGCCTGTTTATGATTCTCACATTGGTTGTGAATAGAAGCAAAAAACACATTTTTACTATGAAGGTCAATGAGCACCTTAATTAAGCAAGTGTTTTTTAAACAGCTTTGCTAGTGATCAAAAGCTCTATACCAATCAGGATTCTACACCTGTATAATTGAACCTTCTGAATACATCCCTATATATTTATTTTTATGTGGATTTTTTATGTGAATTTTTTTACACATTTGGTGTCACTAATTTTTTATAATTTTACATTATTTTGATTGCTGGATTTTTTAGGAATTTTTACTCACCGCTGGATTTATTTGACTATTTATATTTATTCTTATATATTCATTTTCATGCACATTGTCAAGCGCTTCAAATATCATTATTTATTCTTTGTTATTATTTATAGTTATTTATTATATTATAATTTATGATTTTGTGTTTCAAACTTTATCATACCCGGATGTCTACTAGACTCTGGTTTGGACAGATTTAAGTGAGTTATTCCTAAGAATTACAGGCCTACAATATAGAACGCCAAATTTCCATGCACAATAATTGTACCACTTTCAGCACCTAAAATCCGACAATCATACCGCCAGGGAGGTTAAATGAGCAATTATTTTTTGATTTTTAAAGTGAAAGCATAAAGATGAAAAATTCCATCCAATATAGTGCCTGGGGGGTCCCCTTAGTCTACCTGTAAAGTGGCAGATCTGTACCATGTCTAGAATCTGCTGCAGCAATACTTGCATTTATATAGCCAAAAAAATTAAATTTTCCCTGCAAGCTGCCTTTATTTTGCTCAGCAACAGCTGGCGAGCCAGTGTGTATGATGAGGCCACAATGTAGTGCACTGGAAACAAGATTATTTGGATACATTCTAGTGTCACTTTGACTTTGGGTAGAAGTAACGGGTACGTAAAAATTGGTCTTTGGGTGAAAGCAAGAATTGGCCTTGCTGTAAAAAATTGCAATGATATGCACCTGTCAAACAGGTGCAGAAAAATTACTCTTTGGGTGTCGGGGCGCCTTTCTTCCAGATGAAATGATTGAACACCCTCAAAGCTAGGCAGCCTCGAAGTCCTGCAGAGATTCCACATCCCAAAAAGACTTAATCAGTGACATTGGCATCAGGGGCTTCATAGCTGGTAATCCAGGACTGATTTATTTTTATAAAAGTCAAACGGTCCACTGAGTCTGTGGACAGACGTGTTCTATGATCAGTAACGAAACCTCCTGCAGCACTGAATGCCCATTCTGAAAGCACGCTGGATGCAGGGCAGCCCAGCAAATCAATAGCATACTTGGCAAGTTCTGGCCAGTGGTATATTCTCATGACCCAGTAAGCCAGTAAGTCAGTGGATCGTCAGCTGGAAAGCTCCCCATCTCTGTTTTGGCTCCGAGGTAATCGTCCACCATGTGATGCAGACGCTGCCAATGTGGAAGCTGACAGCCCTGGGCGGTGAGGACTAAGAAAATTCTGAAATGCCTCACTGTCAGGGCTAGGCTCAGCCCTTCCTTCTCATAGCTGGCTGCTCAGCTGTCGGTTAATTGCCAGCTCCAATCTCTCTCCACAGTTACCCAGCTGTTGTTGATCCTGCTCATCAGTCCTGCCTACTTATACCATCCAGTCCAGAGAAGCTCTGCCTTCGCCTTGGTCACATCACAGGAAACTATCTCCTGCGTTCCTGTTTAAAGACTGGCTTTGCTGACATCCCTTCAGGCTACAGATCCTGCTTGCTGTTCTACTACTTTGATCCCTGACTCCTGGCTTGGCTGACGATCTGTTCCGTTTGTTCTTTTTACTTTTATTATTAAACAAGTGTGATTTAACTGTACTTCTGTCTCGGTCTGATTTCATGGTTTCTGACACTAACTTAGGTGGACGCCTTCCCCAACGCTCCTCTCTTGACCAACAGAAGACTCAAAACTACGTTTTCCACGACAATGTAACCTACTGGAGTCAGGAAAAATATTCAATAAAATCCTCTTTAACTTGTCCTCAAGAAATTTGGGGGTTTATTTACTAAAGGCAAATCCCCTTTGCACTGCAAGTGCACTGCAAGTGCACTTGGAAGTGCAGTCGCTGTAGATCTGAGGGGGACATGCAAGGAAAATTTAAAAATTGCATTTTTGCTTGTACATGATTAGATTATAAAATCAGCAGAGCTTCCCCTAATTTCAGATTTTCCCATTAGATCTACAGTGACTGCACTTCCAAGAGCACTTGCAGTGCACTTGTAGTGCAAAGTGGATTTGCCTTTAGTAAATCAACCCCTTTATCTTCTGCACTCTCTGTGGGGATGGGATGAGTTCTGAGACCTTCCCTTATAATGGTGGTCAAGGAGGGTTGCCAACCAGTAATTATCCTTCTCCTTTATGCCACGTATTCGTGGGTCCTTTTGCAGGCTTTGAAGCATGAGGTTGCCCATGCACCTCAAATTTGCTGAGGCTTGAGAAGCAGACTCCTTGGGGTAACTTAGGATAGCAGCATCTGGAACTTCCTCCTCCCAGCCACGCACTACTCCTAAGGGTCCTGGGGCTGGAAAGTCATCGCTTACAAATTGACGCTTACAGATTGACGCATGTCTTCCTCTTCTACGAAGCCTATGAAACTCTCCTCCTGTGTGTTCTGTGACATAGGAATGATGGTGTCTGGATAAAGTGGGCCTTGAGAGGAAAGGAAGTCCTCCTCTTCCTCCTGCTACTCTGCCTCCAGTGCCCTGTCCGTAATGCCACGCAGAGTCTGCTCCAGCGAGAACAAAACAGGGATTGTGTCACTGATGCATGCACTGTCACGGCTCACCATCCTTGTGGCCTTCTCAAATGGTGACAATACAGTGCATGCATCCTTAATGATCAGCCATTGGCGCGGAGAAAAAAAGCAGAGGCGGCCTGAGACTGTCGTCGTGCCGTATTCGCAAAGGTACTCGTTGATGGCCCTCTGCTGCATGTATAGCCGCTGCAGCATTGACAAAGTTGAGTTCCACCTGGTGGGCATGTCACAAATCAGACGGTTTACAGGCAGGTGGATTTCCCACTAAATTTCAGACGCCATCACGCCACATGTGACCCCGGCACACGGGTGTTTTGTTTGTTCGTTTGTCTAGCCAGCTTTTTTACTATTTGTTTGTATATGTCATTTGTGGGTTATCCACATGTTTTACGAATAAAGCGCTTTCGATCTATTACACGATTAGCGTCCCTTGTCTTCTCGCTTTTCCACTTGGGGCCTGGAGCCCGAGTGGGTTTCATTGCAGAGTCAGACAAGCTATCGTTTCCGGTTTTATCCGTATCCCTGTGTGACACCTTCATCCATCATTTGAAGTGATCCAGAGACCGGAGACACCAGACATCAGAAGGTCCTACAGTCTCCCACAGAGGGTAATCTGTCTGCTCAAATGACCCTGCGCTGGAGGGGGTCCACCTTTTCTGGTAAGGGTCTCTACACACAGATTACCACTCTGACACTCTGATCCATCCTTTACTATCCATGCCTCAGGGAGCTTTCTAGCATTCCACCTGTATCATCTCCCACTTTGGAACTCACTTACCTGTGTACACATTCTTCTATGCTACATTTGCAACTTATTGTGGACATTATGATAGGTTGATTTATTGCAATTTGGGAGGTGGATGCATTTTTTTCACGTTATAATTTACTGTTCACTATATCACATTTAGATATTTGTGTATATATACCATATACGATCCTTCATATGAATATGATATCTGTTTATAGCGCAACTTTATTATTATTATTTTTTGAAGTTTTTCTACCATAGAGATATTAGATGTTTTTTTAGTTGCTGCTTCTATATACAATCTAGCGCGTTATTTCCTCCCTTTTTTTTTATCTATTTGGTGGTGTATAGAGCCAAAAAGATTAGAATTGTGTCGATGTCCCAATATTTATGGACCTGACTGTATTAGAATGTAACAATAGAAATAATGCACTTCAATCACCCTGACACCATATCAACCATAGTGCCATGATGATTGAAGTGCCAACACCAGCCATTGGCCATGAAAAATTGCTTACCACCAGTCTGCCCCCCCACCCACCCCCGCGCGGGTATGCAAAAAGGTTGGTGACCGCTGCTATGGGCTCTAGCCCCAGATCTTTTGCAGACCTAGCAACGCCCCTGTTCATATGTATATCATGCCTCCCTGAGGTCATATCCACCATCACCTATTCTGAATGCTGTCCACTGCCTACAACTCTGGTCATTAAGCCTATCATCAGCATGTTCTGCGACGGTAAGCAAATTGGGGGGGGGGGGGGGGGGTAGTGTGGGGTGTACAGAGGTAGGCAGAGAAGGAATTACAGTTTGGGATGCACAGGTGAGCAAGTAGTGGATGTATGGAGGTAAGGAAGGTGGGTGCAAAGATGAGCAGAGGAGACAGGTAGAGTTAAAGGGGAGGGGGATTCAAGTGGGAAGGATGGGGGATGTTTGGGGTGCAGAGGTTAGCATGGATTTAAGGATTGCAAAGGTGTACTGACAGGGTAGATAAAGATGCAGGTCATGTATAGGGCAGCCCATTCATTTAAATGGGCAGCTCTATGTGCTACACATGCGGAAGAAAGTTCCAAACCCTTTTTCAAAATCACACGGTGCCAGGGCACATGTCAGCAGATGTGTGAGGGTGTAATTAACAATTAATGGCACTGCTGTGTATCTGCTAAAGGGCAGCACGTTTCTGTGTTGTCAGGAAAGCGATTTTGCATGCGTTCCCGACACACACAAATGTGAACGCAGGCTAAATATCTCAGTTACATTGGTTGTCAGTGTAAATCTTCTCATTACATTGGTACTTGGTGTAGAATCCTTTCATTCACACTAGTGGCCACTGTGAATGCTTCTATTACATTAGTGGTCATTGGTGGCCAGCGTTGAAACTCCTCTTTATATCGGTAGTCGGTAAAAAAAAAAAAAATCAGCATTTCCACTGATCGAAACAAGAGCAAAACTGCATGGGGGAGGGGGGCAATAATTTTTTTGCCCAGGGTCCAATCACTATTAAAGACAAACCCTGTGAATGGGGTAAATCTTCTGGAGGTCACGTGGATAAAAAAATTGATCAAGAATGAATTCAGAAATGTAAAGATATAAAATGGGTCATCAAACTAGCATTCATTCACCTGAGTCATTTACCCTTGCAAATTATTGTTAGAAAAGATTAAACTTACTTATAGGCCAAAGTCGCACTGAAATGTTGTTGTATGTATGCTTCCAATACAGTATTAAAATGTTGAAATTTTCGATCTGCAATGAGTCCTATGATGTAAATCTAATAGAAGAATAAAGGAAAATATACAAATATTTATTTGATACACATCAGTATACAACTAAACTATAATAAAACAGTGATTAAAACCAAACCTACACGTTTTTGAATGAAAAGTAATTTTGTATATGTCTATTTATATTCAGGGCCAAAAAATAAAATACTTAAAAGAGAGGTTCAGGGTTTTAAAACAACAAACATCTATAATCACCTAGGTGGATGCAGCATCAATCCGATGCTGCATCTGTCCCCCGGAATCTCTGCAGTGAGAAATGAGCGATCAAACACAGCTGATCGCTCAGTCCTCCCCTTCCGCTCTGAGAAGAGAGCCGTGACTGTTAGTCCCCCCCCCCCCAGCACTCACTGGAGCGCTGGGCTGTGGAGGGGGTGGTAGGGGTTGGTTTAGGCTCTCAGTGGATCGCTGAGAGGCTGAACCTGCTGGCAGTCTTGGGATCTTTCCTAAGCCTGGACCAGCTGAGTGACGTGAGCTGAAAACAGATCACAGGAGTGCAGAACGAGCTGCACTCCTGTTATCCATAGGAGAAGTATGGCCAAAAAAGCTTTGGCCATACTTCTCCTTTAAATATATTTTTCATTTTTAGCCAAGTAAGTTAGAAATATTGCACATTAATTCTTCATATTTACAATTTCCAGCCAACAGGTCGAATCCCACAATTTAAATACACACACCATTAAAAACACCTTATTAGTAGATTGAGGATGGTTTAGAGCTTTTGTCAGGATTCTTCTGGTGCCTCTGTTCCCATTATATAGCACAGTAAAGCTTTTTCTAACAGAAGTTATTTAATTGTCTCATTTCATGACATATCCCAAAAATGAGAAGACTCGAGTCCGTCGGAAAGATTTGAAAACATGTTCCAAATCTAAAGTCCGTACGATTTTTCGACAGCAAAGGTCTGATGAAGCCCACACAGGATCAGATTGTCCGGCGGATTCGTTCCGTCAGACCTTTGCTGTCGAAAAGTCCGCTCGTGTGTACACGGCATAATAGTATACAGTAATTTATTCTAAACTGCATACAGTTGTTTCAGGTTTTTGAGCTATTAGGAGTGCAGTGTATGGAAAGCATGACTTCTATGAATTAGAGCTTGGGCCTAACAAAACAGCATGAACCAAAAAGCTATAGCGAGGGCAGATAAATGGAGCTTTTTCGTTTATTCCTTTCTCATCTGAGTTATACTATATTGTATTCCCATTAGGGGGATTTCCCACATTTCATGTTAAGGAAAGGGGGGTATAAATTAGAATACAGTAGAAAAGCTAGGGTAAAATGCTTTCAATGTATACAAAGATAGATTTTAAAACCTGATTAAAAAAAAGCCCTTAACCAACTTACTAATATGGCATGGCCACATGCAAACAGAGACATAACTGAATAAAGTTTAAATCACATCAGAATCTGCAGTTTGAAAAAACATGCACCTTATCGGTCTCCAGTTGGCTGCTTCCATGAACAGTACACACCAAATACATGTAATGGTGAGTGCCAAAGTGTTTGCTAGTATAGTGGATGTGAGTTTGAAAAACGTGTTGGTGCAGTGGAGGCAAGTGCAAAAATATATGCTGCTGATAGTAAAAGATAGGATATATGGTACATGAAAAAATCTCTGTGAAGGAAACTAAACCCAGTAAGGAGTAGATGCAGTGTGAGGAGTGAGTGCCCCTACTTTTGGCAGTATGCTGACACACATTGTGGCACATGGCAACTGCAGTCATGGTTTGTTATGGTGACAGCATAGCTGTATAAGTATTCCAGCCTCTTCTGCCGCCTTTCCCAATAAGTGATATCACAAAGTGCCAGAACTTGACAGGCAGCATTGGGCAACTCACTCCGCTGCAAACTGCCTGATAGAACATACTATGTTGAAAGTGCTGTCTGCCCCTATTGCACTGTTAAAATGTCTCTTGTCTACTACAGAGGGACAGACAGTAACAAGATCTGCAAGACACTCTGCCATAGCCCTGTCAGTGAAAGGGAAGGTGGCGCTTCCAATCCCTTTCACTTCCTGAGTTTTTCTTTTACAATACCTATAGGGTAAAAAACATAACATTGAAGGTGTTTTGTTACATCAGCGCAACAGGTGCATATAAAATACAATACCTGTTGATCCCACCAGAAATCCAGTAAGCTTGTAACTACCTGTACACTCTTCTTCTGCTACACTGAAATCCCAAGCATGGCTGTTCTTTGTGGAGTACAGTACACCTACCCATATGTTATGATGATCAAGAGAGGGGGATGTATACTATAATAGCCCTAACACATTTCCTGTCCTAGGGTTACAAAACTGCTTCTTCATAGATACAGTACAATGAGTGAGCTTTTTTACCATAAGACAGGAAGCATGTTACTAGCAGGATCACCAAGTAGAAAAAAACTAAAAGTCTGCAGAACAAAAACTAAATTAGGGGCTGGTAAGCTGCAATATATTACATTTTTGCTCTTGGGTTTAGGAACACTTTGCTTGCCAGATATTATGATGAACAACTATCGTACACCAAATATTCCTGTGGAATTATCTAGAGTAATAATCTCATTGTGAAAAAAAGCTTACAACGTTCTATCTGTAATAGCCTCTCATCTAATTTAGATAGGATTTAACTGGAAATCATCAAACTTTCTATAAGCTTTGTTACTTAGTAATTATAAATGTAATGTCTTACCAGGGCATCGAAGACAAGGATATCATACTTGCTTGAATGGGAATGCTCCATCATGATATTGAAAAGAGCATCAAGGGTGTCCTGAAGAAACTACAGATGAAATATTTAAATTATTGAAGGCAACAAAATGCAGAGACACACTTTTATTCTGTTTTGCAAGTTAGTTCTATTGTTTTACACAATAGTTTCATTTTGTGAGATATCATTAATCACTTCAGCCCCGAAATTTTTACCCCCTAATAACCAGGCCATTTTTTGTGATACGGCACTGCGTTATTTTAGCTGACAATTGCGCTGTCGTTCGACACTGTACCCAAATAAAATTGATCTCTTTTTTTCCCACAAATAGAGCTTTCTTTTGGTGGTATTTGAATACCTCTGCGTTTTTTATTTTTTGTGCTATAAACAAAAAAGGCCGTCAATTTAAAAAAAAAAAAACAATATTTTTTATTTTCTGCTATAAAACATACCCAATAAAAAATTTTAAAAATCTAATTTCTTCATCAATTTAGGCAAAAATGTATTCTGCTACATGTTTTTGGTAAAAGAAAACATAAAATTGAATTCAAATACTTACTGTAATTTTCCTTTCCTGACGAGCTCCATGGCAGCACAGCTGGGGTATAGGCTCCGCCCCCCCATGCCTCCAGGACTTAACTCATATAAATTTGAGCCCACCTACAGCCTCAGCGATCTGTAACTAGTCCTACCAAGCTGGGTGGGATCTGTGCTGCCACGGAGCTCATCAGGAAAGGAAAATTACGGTAAGTATTTCAATTTTTTTTTTTCAATTTTCCTTTTTTCTGACGGTTCCATGTCGACACAGCTGGGAACTAACTAGCCAAAACAGGGGAGGGATAATGAATAGAGGAGGGTTTCCGCGCTCACGGACTTAGGTGTGCAGCCTCCCCTTGAACAACCCTACTAGAGGGTGTTTAATAGTATGGAGAATTTTAAGTTAGGGGTAAGTGGCGCTACCTATAATGGGGTATCTATTGTGATCAGTTGTACTAAATATGTAATTAAGGGCTCCCGCTCAGCAGCAAGAAAAAACTTTTATGCATAAAAGTGTCCCCACCTCTTGTGTGAAAGGGATCTAATCTGTAGTAGTCCCCTCTACATTCTGTGTAGTAAACCAATTATTCATCAATACATAAAAGGTGAGAGCTCATAGACCCGACAAGCATATGTTCAATACCCTCCAATCATCCAAAAACGTTAATGTTGGTGATGGGAGGTGTATTAAATAATCAATACTCCATGTGGGTAAATAGTGAAAAAATATTATAAAATCATACGGGTGTGAGGATCTAGTCCACATATGAGAAAAAAAAAAAAAATATATATATATATAGATAATTCCAACAAAAAAAACTCCAATTCCAAAAAAAAAAATATATAAATAAAATACAGTTCCAAAAATATATATGTGTATATAAAGTTCCAGCAAAGAAATGAATTTATAGTGTTCCAACAGTGTTCCAACAGTGTTCTTTATAATTGGTGACTTTCGTGCAGATAACCAGCTAGTATCCAGTGACTTGCGGTGCTCCCCCTCAAGGATCCCCACTCACCAGCTCCCTGCACCCCTGCAGGGGTAGTAGGCATGTAGTATTAAGCCTTGGTATGGTGTCCTTGATTCCAGTGAGGTTGTTCCTGGGTACTCCCGCTCCAGACACAGAACCGATCCGTAGTATGGTCATCCACATAGGAAAGGAAACAGGGCTCCCGTGGTGTATTACGTTTTTAAAAATTCTTTATTAAAAAAATTGATTGCCCAACAACTCGGGCTAATATATAAAAGTAAATAAACTAAAAAACTAAAAAAACCAAGCCAGAAAATCACACTGCGTATAATGGTAAGCGCAGAGAGAGCTCGTGGACGCCAAAGCCATCAGCTGAGCGGCGTGCGCCTCAGCTGCGTTCCACACTCTCTTCCGCTTCCGCGTGTGACGTAATCGCGTAGCTCCGCCTTACGCGTTTCGTCATCGACGTTATCAAAGGCGTAGCTAGCGTACCTCATACTCAGCTATATGTAGGCAAGCGGGCATACCGAGTTCCCACATTGCTCCTCCCATGGGCGGATTGTTTGCTTGTATTACAGATCCTTTCCTAACAGGTTGGCTCATTGTGGTTAAGGGGTTTTAAAGAATTAATAAAGTATGAAACCTTATATCCCCGCTTGCCATCATAAGGGGCAGACATGTATATTAACACAATATGCTCTTATACAAGAATGATAAGGTTAATCCATGTACTGTTATCTTTCCACCTCATTCAAACTATTCATTTGGGATATACCACTTCCTTAGTCCATATAGCTGAATTATAAAATCATAGGGGAAACCAATAAAGCCAGCATGGGGTGAGACCCCTATAGGTAGATTTTGTGTATTACCACTCCATGTCTAGAATGGTTAATTACGATTGCTAGATATCCCCACCATTCAGCCTTATCAATTTTACCATCCCCCGATCAGATTAATAACTAATGTAATAGACTAAGGAGTAGGTATTACCATATATCGCCATTGTATATATATATATATATCGGGGACTTCATATTTTAGGAAACTAATCTCAATACCTGTATACAGGGTACCCCCTGTGCCCCAATCGGGTTTATAACAAAGGGGGACCATGTATATATATGTATCCCTATGAAGGGGATGAACTAATTACAAATCCTATATAAGACATGCACCCAAATACAGGGAAATGGATTATATCCAGATCAAAGGAGAGAAATTTAAATTAAATTCAAAATATAGGAATAGCAACACCTACAGAAAGAAGGGGGATGTGGGTCCTGGGACCCCTTATCTATTCCACCTCAGTGTGGTCATCTCTGTTTTAATATTTTATATGGGAGAGGAGTCTTTTATTACTTAACCTTCTACATTTTACCCTTTACCCCTGTTTAAGGGGGAACCGGTGGATGGACCTTTACCCCCAGGTTCTTCTATGTAGTCCCATTAGCCAGCTGTAAGGCCCCCATAGGTATAACTAGGTGGGCACCCCCACCCTCACCTACGGGTTGGCTATGAAGCAGTTAAGGTCTATGTCTAAATTTAACCCCTTAGGGGCCAAAGATTGCAGTATGAAGATACACCCACCTATAGGAGAGTGAGTTACCGGGAACCCTCAGATCAAAGAACGTCTAACAGGAGCTACAATGTTCCCACTTATAATAGATTCTCCCCCTTAAGCAATCCACATTATTCGCACCCTCCTTATGGGAGAGAATACGAAGAACAGAGGGATTTTCGCAGGGAAGGATACCGGGACAGACCCCCAGGAAGATGGAAGACCCGCGCCCCCTACAGAACCCCAGGCTGGAGAGGACAACGGGGGAATGGGGTAGGATCAGGGAGAGGAGGACAGAGGAGAACAGGGGACCCCACCCCTATGGGAAGACAAGAGCCCGGAGAGAGAACACACCCCAACAATGGGTGGGAGCATACCCAGGGAAGAAACAGGGGCACAATGCCAAGTTACCCGGAAAGAAGAGGCAGACAAGAGGAAGGAGAGGAGGTAGGAAGAAAAAGAAGGAGAGTATATTAGGGAAAGGGATTTTTAACCTTAGCAACTCCACTTTTTCAGTTGAAGAAATCAGGGTGTTGGATTTGGGACTCAAGTTTGCCCCTGAAAAAACGTTAGATAAATTCGAAATTTTTATAGACCTCCAGAAGTTTATGAGGAAACTCAACCTCAAAAAACACTTTGCTCTAAACCAAGAAGCCAATACTCGGGAGGCTCCTGAGTATATACAAACTAATCTAAAAAATAATTCCATCTACAACCCAAAAACACCAGGGAGTCAATGCCTGAATGCATTCAAGAAGATGGTGGAAGAAGACCTAAGAAACTTAAGAAGGAAGGACAGAAAAGGAAAACATGTTTGGGATGCCATTAAGAAAATAGGGGAACGACATGAAGTAGTCATAAGACCAGCGGATAAGGGGGGAGGACTGTATGTCCTGAACAAAAAGGACTACCAGGAGGAAATGGAAAATCTGCTAAAAGTAGAAAATACCTATAAGAAACTAAAGAGTAACCCCAAGAAGAAATATGAGAAGAAATTGAAGACCTTCATTGAGAAAGGGAAAAAAATGGGGATCCTAAATGTAAAAGAAGCTGAATACCTGTTTTCAAAATCTACTAAAACCCCAGTCATGTATTATACGCCAAAAATACATAAAAGAATGCACAAACCACAAGGTAGGCCCATAATAAGTGGGATCAACTCCATTTTTTCAAGATTAGGAGAATATTTGGACAAATACCTGAAGCCACTAGTCCAACAAGGAAAATCCTACTTACGGGATAGTCAACAACTTATCCAGGAACTGCAAGAAATCAAAGATGGTGGTAACTGGATTCTGGCGACCATAGATGTAAACTCGCTTTACACCAGCATTGTTCAACAAGATGGGTTAGCGGGAGTAGAAAAAGCGTTGCATGAGAATACCGGGATAAAACAACAGCAAATCAACTACATCCTAGAGGGGCTCAAGATGGCCATGGAATGCAATTATTTCTGGTACAATAGCAACTACTATGTACAAACGAAAGGTGTAGCCATGGGGGCACGTTATGCCCCCAGTGTGGCGAACCTGTTCCTTAATATGTGGGAAGAGGAATATATCTATAGCCGTAAAATCCCTCAGGTTAAGATGTACAGGCGCTACATTGATGACTTGATCATTCTATGGGACGGAACACCGGACACTTTTGAGCAATTCCTTGAACAACTGAATGTCAACAAATATGGAATTACGTTTACAGGAAAGTGGGACCCCCAGAGGATAGAGTATTTAGATCTAGAAATTTTCAAGTCAGGAACATCCCTGTATACTCGCACCTTTTTTAAAGATACAGACCGGAACGGGTACATACCCATTTCCAGTTGCCACCATCCATGGAAGGGGAATATCCCAAAGGGCCAACTAATGCGCCTACGCAGGAACTGTGACCTAACGGCAGATTTTGAAAAACAAGCAGATATGCTTATTCAGAGATTCCAAGAAAAAGGGTATGCAGCCAATAATCTAGAAAAATTCAAATTGGAGGTAACGAAAATGGACAGGAAGATCCTATTTAACAAAAACAACAAGAGAAAGAAAGAACAAGGAGAGATTTTGTTTACCACAGGATACAACAACCAATACAAGGATGTGGAACGTATTATTAATAGGTACTGGCCAATACTGCAAGAGGATAGAGTACTATCAAAAATCTTACCCAGAAGACCGAAATTTGTGTACAGGAGAGCACCCAGCCTCCGAAACTACCTAGTACATAATGCTATAGACCCCCCGAAACAGGTAAAAATTAATAGCAGTCTGAAGGGATTTTACAAATGTCGAAGATGTCTACCTTGTAGGGTCAGCAAACCACAACCTAGAAAGAAAGAATCATTCAAGTCCACAGTGGATCACAAACAATATAAAATAAAAAAATTAATCACATGCCAGAGCACGCATGTGACATATGTCATAGAGTGCCCTTGCCACCTCCAGTACGTGGGGAGAACTACTCGACCTCTAGCTGTCAGAATAAGGGAACACATCAATAACATTAGGAAAGGGTTCCCCAAGCACCATCTATTGAGGCATTTTGATGAGGTGCATCAGAGGGACCCCACAGGGCTTGTATTCTATGGCATAGATCATGTTGAAGACCACTGGAGAGGGAGCAACAAACTAATACTTATCTCTAAAAACAAAACTGAGTGGATCTATCGTTTACAATCTTTGGCCCCTAAGGGGTTAAATTTAGACATAGACCATAACTGCTTCATAGCCAACCCGTAGGTGAGGGTGGGGGTGCCCAC
Source organism: Aquarana catesbeiana (assembly GCF_042186555.1). Classification (NCBI taxonomy): domain Eukaryota; kingdom Metazoa; phylum Chordata; class Amphibia; order Anura; family Ranidae; genus Aquarana; species Aquarana catesbeiana. The sequence goes on along the minus strand of NC_133326.1, from coordinate 407,933,630 downwards.
CTAGTTATACCT